>NC_090651.1:200420199-200617699 GCF_040937935.1 Hyperolius riggenbachi
GCTTCCCCAGACGCTCTATTTATCTGTATTACACACATGCACCAAGCATAACCTTAGAGAGCATTTACCATTTTTTTACGGTCAGAGCACAATCCGATAACAGCCCCTCCACTCCCTGGGAGTTTCACTGCACAGCCATGCTGAGGAAACAAACACAAAACAGTATTTAAGGCTAGATTCACAGTAGGATATTGCGGTGCTGTGTTGCAGAGTCTTATAACGCAGCTTACCGCAATGCAAAGAAAACTGTATGCAATGTTCACAGTGCAATGTTGGTGTTGCGATAGGCGGCGGTTTTTAGTGCAGAACCTACAGCAGCACTAATTAGGATGTAGAATCTATGTCCTACAACTTTAACCAGTTAAAGGGACACATAAGGCTATTAAAAAAAAAAATACTCACCTGGGGCTTCCACCAGCCCCCTGCAGCTGTCCAGTGCCCACGCAGTCTCGCTCGGATCCTCCTGGCCCCGCCGGCAGCTACTTCCGTTTTCGGCGACAAGCCTGGGAACACGAGTGATTCTTCGCATTCTTGGCTGCAATAGCGCCCCTATTGCAGCCAGGAATGCGAAGAATCACTCGCTTTCCCAGGCCTGTCGCCAAAAACGGAAGTAGCTGCCGGCGGGGCCAGGAGAATCCTGGCGAGGCTGCGTGTGCACCGGACAGCTGCAGGGGGCTGGTGGAAGCCCCAGGTGAGTAAAACTAATTTTTTTTTTTATAGCCTTAAGTGACATGATGAGCTAGATGTATGCACAGTACCTAACACACAAATATACTGTGCTACTTTTCTTTTTTCTCTGCCACAAAGAGTTAATATACAGTTATGCAACTAACAATTTTTCTCTAGTTGGACTATGGTGTGCCTCATTGGTAAGGAATTACAGCCATAAAATATTTTCCTGGCAGAGTACTGGGCTTCTGAGAGCAAGGGATAGATAAAAAAGGTCAATAGTTCATATATTTTAGCACCGAGACAGGGACAGACTGTTTCATTGAGTTGAGACCAAACAAATCTACTTCTTTAACTACTTTAGCCTTTTGGACATATAATATACGTCCAAAAGGCCGCATGTGCGCTCCCGCGGCTGATGGCGTGCGCTCCCGGCCCGCAATTATTAAACATTACAAAAAAAACCGTAAATATTTACCTAAGGGTCTAAACTTTTTAAATCCAACTAAAAAAGAAATATTTCTATTTTTTTTTTTATTATAAACTTGTAAATAGTGATGGATGCAAAACAGAAAAAAATCACTTTTATGTCCAAATAAAATATTGTCGCCATACATTGTGATAGGGACATAATTTAAATGGTGTAATACCTGGGACTATTAGGCAAATAAAATACGTGGGTTTTAATTATGGAGGCATGTATTATTTTAAAACTATAGTGGCCAAAAACTGAGAAATAATGAATTTTTTCAGTTTTTTTTAAATTCTTCCTGTTAAAATGCATTTACAGTAAAGTAGCTCTTAGCAAAATGTACCACCCAAAGAAAGCCTAATTGGTGGTGGCCAATGTTTGGTGGTACTTGCTTGTGTTTTTTGTTGTTTTTTTTGCTTTAGATTAGCCTCAGGTTTACTTTAAACCAGTGGCGTACCTAGGGAAGTTGACACCCGGTGCTGATTATTTACAGACAGCCCCACCCAATTACCCCCCCCCCCCCCCCCCCCCCCCCCGGTTGATGGGTTGGGGCGCTGAGCGTGTCACTGCAGATTTGGGGGGATTTTTCAAGAAAAAGAGTCATTAGGATGTGGGTGGAGCTGACCAATATGAAACTCTGTAATCTATACAGTGCTGGAGAAGATGTCAGTGCTATATAAATAAACAATAATAATATGGTAGGTCATTAGACTATGACTATGGTACGATGACATTGTGAGCTCCTCTAAGGACAGTCAGAAATGGATATATACGAAAGAGCAGGATGCATATGAGGAGGGGGGGGGGGGGGGTGAGGTAGAGGCTCAAGACAGACACCTCTCCCTGCTAATGTCCCAGCTGCAGCACAGCAATCATTATCTCTACTCACACTGCTGTCCTGCACATTCACTTACTTTAGGCTGTGTGTAGCAAGCGAGGAGACACATTGCCCACGGGACAGGAAGGGAGGGGGGTGTGCTACATCTAGTGCAGGAAGTAGTACAGTCCCCTGCACTGCCTGCTGCTATTTTCCCGAATGTTGCCCAAACTACGAGAAAGAGTCCCAGGTGGAAGAACAGTGGCTGAGCACCACACCGGCACCCCTAGCCATGGCTACACCCAGTGCTGTGAGCACCTGCGGCCCTATGGTAGGTACACCACTGCTTTAAACTCACCTTCAGTGTGTCCTTACCACCTCCTTGGGCAAAGTAAATAAGGATTTTTCCATGAAAACGTCAACCATAGAGACAAATTCAATGTAACAAGTGTGTGGTGCCTTATGAATGTTTTATTTTTTTGGGGGTGGGTGGGGGGGGGGGCTACCAAAACTTTGCTACGGGGCCCCATGATATCTAACTACACCCCTGCCACAAAGAGTTTAATCTTTACCTCATCAGACCAGAAAATGTTGTTTCTCATGGTCAGAGTCCTTCAGGTTGTCGAGCTATTTACTAAATTAAGGCGTGGGTGTGAACTCGCTATGATGATGTCACACAAGCTGTGACTATGCTATCAAAATAACTTAAGACCCCTTTTAAAGTAGGAGGGCTCACAGGTTAGTTTGATCTCTGATATACAGATATGCCCGCTTTATGAGTTATTTTTCCTGAACTATTCCTATTATACTGGTACAAATATGAAAGAATGCAACAAGCAAATAAAAATATAACAATAATTTATTACATAAATATATTAATCAATAAAAAGATGTGATCAAGTTGTCTTTCAGATAAAGGTAACAACACTTCAGGTGGTAAGCTTACTTGTAAAACAGTTAATTCACAGTTCTGGTTTCAAATCAAACAATGCTTGCAAGACAATAGTCTTGGTATCAAAAGCCTTAAAGGGGTTCTTTCGCGAAAAAAGTAGGCAGTTAAAAAATGTGACAGATGACAGGTTTTAGGCCAGTCCATCTTTTTAAGGGGGATTCTCAGGGCTTTCTTTGTTTTCAACAGCATTTCCTGAACAGCAGTTTAACTGCCAAAATAGCAAGATACCAGCTGGCCTCCCTAATCACTTGCACACTATTATGTCAGTTAGATTTTGCAACTGTTGTTCAGGAAATGCTGTTGAAAACAAAGAAAGCCCTGAGAATCCCCCTTAAAAAGATGGACTGGCCCAAAACCTGTCATCTGTCACATTTTTTAACTAAACTAATAAATTTGTGCATAAGCAGTGTCATTAATTACTTGGGACTTGTCACTCCGTCAGGTATGGAGATGAGGCCAACCTGGGCTATAAACATATACTAAACAATTGAATTGGTCACACAGCCTCATAAAGTATACCAAGTACGTTTATTATATCAAAATCATTAAAAGACACCAATCCTCAGACATGTTAGCCATAGGTCAGTATATCCCCCAAATAATCCCCATAAAAACATTTGTTGCGGATGACATATGCAACGCTGACTGCGTATTAATGATTTATCAAGTATTTTAAGTATAAAGGCAAAGCTGTGTCTGGCCAAAGACAACAAACCTGCTGCACTTAAACACGTCCGCGCACTCACTCACCACACATACATGTGCCTTAATATTTGATATGGGGGGCCCCCTTAGGATTGACTTGGATCCCAGCAAAATGGTTCAGTTCACCAAAGTTCCATCAGAACTTGAATATTCACCACTTGGTCAAAGCAAGAAGGGGTAGATCTCACCCATGTCAGATGTAGGTGTCGCATCCTGGAAGCTTCCGTTGGTTCGTCAGGCAGAGTCCTATCAAATGGCCTGGGAGCGTCATACCGCTGGCTCCACCATGCCGCAACTCTCCTCTACGGAAGACGCCAGCCCGGAGTTCCGTGCCTCACGTGTGTGGATGATGCTGCGGTGTACGCAGTCGCGTCAACTCCGCCCACCGACGCGTTTCACGTCCCAATTGGACGTTTCATCAGGGTGTGGTTTGTCTAGCAAGCGTCACCACCTATGTAGTGGCTCAGGCTCCGCCCACCGCATCTCCGTTGTCATGCTTACCATTTGTTTGTATACTGCATAGCGTGTATGCGGTGCGGCCTGTATATAGGATGTTCAGTAAGTCAGCTTCTATAAGCCTGTAAGTCAGCTTTGTCCTGCTAACTAACATGCAAAACATGGCTATGTTTGATCTTATGGTCCATGCGTGTACCACTCTTGAAAACTTTTCACATATACCGGTTGAATTTAGTGGAGATACCACAGCAGCACATCAAATGTCCACTTCAAGTAGGATCCCAAACAAGGAAAGTCCATCAATAGACCATAACACACATCATAATCCAGAGAGGTTGTTCTTTAACAAATAGATCATCCCACGCTGCATATTTACATGGCAATTCCCGCCTAATTACTTATTATTAAGGCACATATTGTCTTAAAGGCACAGTTTGTCATTCATTGCGGATCCATTCATACACATACTTTACCCATTTTTCCTTAGAGTTATTCAAAGCGTGTACATGCCGATCACAAAAACATCTGCAATGAGCGCTGATTTTACTCCCAATAACATTATTAGATCAATATCAATATCTATTAGCTCTAAGAAAGGGAGATAGATCTAGTTCAGCATTTAACCCCTCAGGTACTACCGTGCCAAGTTTAAAAATCCACATTGCCTCCTTGCAATAGAGTATGTTATCAAAGTCACCGCGTCTATTTGATATCTTTAAATTATAGATCCCTTTCACTGTGGTTCCCCTCAGGTTATTCTGATGGCATTCCTTATAGTGGTCATAAATGACCCCTGTCGATTTCCCTTTGGTTATCTTTCCAAAATGCTCAAGGACCCTCTCTTTTAGTGCCCTTTTGGTCTTGCCAATGTACTTTAATCCACACGGACACTGTATCATATATACTACCTTTTTAGTGTCACAATTTATAAATGATCTGATGGCAAACTCTTTGTTGCCACTACTGTCAAAAAATACATTGGCGTGATCAACATAGGGACAAAGCTTACACTTGGAACATTTAAACATCCCTGTAGGCTTCCTACTATCAAGCCATGTCAAGGGGTTCTTTAGCAATTCACTATGTACCAATCTGTCTTTCAAATTTGGCGCTCTTCTAGCAGTCAAAAGTGGTCTTGGACCAACTATTCTCTCGATTTCTTTATCAGAGGTAAGTATTGGCCAAAATCTACTCAGTAGCTCCCGTAAATTGTTCCAGTGGGCCCCAAAGCCGGTTACAAGGCGCATATGTCCATCTCCCTCCGTACTATGCGGCATCCCCCTGGGGGCCAGCAATTTTTGCCGATCCAGATCCCAAGCCCGCCGCAGAGCATTACGCAATACCGAATGCGGGTATCCGCGCTCGCGAAATCGCCGGTACATACTGCGTGCTTCATTTCTGAAGTCTTCATCCTTGCAACAATTCCTCCTCAAACGGAGGAACTGCCCATATGGGATTCCCTTCTTTAAAGAGGACGGGTGGTGACTGGTTGCATGTAATACCGTATTGCCGGCCGTAGGCTTGCGATACGATGTTGTTACAATCGCCTGACCCTCCACCTTCAACAAAAGGTCCAGAAATGGGATTTCCTTTCCAGAGGAGAAGGTCAAACGAATGTTCTTAGTATTGATATTCAATTTGCATATAAATTGTTCCAGTTCATCAGTAGTACCTCTCCATACCATTAACACATCGTCTATAAATCTAATCCAGAGGGCGACGTGTGCACCAAACTCCGGACTGGGATACACCTGTTCCCGTTCCCAGAGTCCCAAGTGCAGACACGCATAGGCTGGTGCACACGACGCCCCCATCGATGTTCCGCGTAATTGTTGATAGAATTGGCCTTCAAACGTGAAACAATTCCTGGTCAGAACTAGCTTCATAGCCTCTACGATAAACGCATTGTGGGCCACTGCAGAGGGATGCCGCTCACGGAGAAAGAAGGACATTGCCCGGAGCCCCTCCTCGTGCGGGATCGACGTGTAGAGAGACTCCACGTCGATCCCAACAAGGACGGACCCCGGGGGTGCCTCGAAACCGGCCAAAACACTCAGGACATCACGTGTGTCCTGTATATAAGAAGGTAGCGCCTGGACCAGCGAACAGACCTTTCTGTCTATGTACTGTCCCAGACGCTGTGTGGGACTTCCAATCGCGGACACGATTGGTCGTCCTGGAGGATTTTCCATGGATTTATGCACCTTGGGGATAATATATATAGTTGGCACATTGAAAGTAGTCACAGTCAGATAGTCAAATTCTTTTTTGGTCAATATTTCTTCACATAAACCTTCATCAATAAGGCTATTGACCTGTTCCTTAATTAACGGAAAGGGATTTTCACGCAGTTTCCGATATGTATTCGTGTCATTTAATTGTCTCTGGATCTCCTGCACATATCTTTCCTCGTCCATGAGGACAACATTTCCCCCTTTGTCACTGGGTTTAATCACTAAATGGGGGGCCTTTTGGAGTTCCTCCAAGGCTAATTGTTCTTGTGATGTTAGATTCTTTTCATTTTTAGCGGGAAATAACTTTAAATTCCATAATTCTTGTTCAATCGTGTTCAAAAATACTTGAACACTTTTGTTTTGGGATAGGGGGGGCATAAAAATAGATTTAAGTCGTAGGGCGGTTGTGGGTGGTGGGGTCAGGGGTGTGCTGGGGGAGTTAGAAATCAGCTCAGGGGAAATATTGTCTATGTCAGAGGACCCAAAGACATCATGGATATCCTGTTCATCAAGGAGGGAATGTAGTGCCACAATGGCTTCCCTTTCATCTTGTGCCAAACACACATAACCTGGAGCTACATCATCATTTGATTGTGGGTTTTGTCCCATTGTGAGTTTCAGAATTACTTTTCTTAAGAACAAATAGATATCTTTATATATCTGGAATATATCACCTGGTATAGTTGGTGAAAAAGATAAGCCTTTTTTGAGCAGTGAAATGTGTCTTTCCTCCAATTTAAAATTTGACAAGTTTATAACATTCCTACTGGCTTCTCCATTGTCTAAGTTCCCATTTGTGTCTAGTTCTTCTGGCTCACACTTCTCGTTACCCTGCCCGGGTTGTCTGTCCCTTCTGGTTCTCTCAGAGTTCTTCCTTCTCTTTGCTCTTTTCCCCTGCCTCTTCCTCTTCCCCTCCCCCTCCCCCCCTCCCCTCCTGCCCCTGCCTCGCCCCCTGCGTTGTGGTATTTCGTCCTCTAAAAAAGTGACAGATCTTCTACTATTACCTGACATATCAGTATCTATACTCGAAGGTTCCAGACTTTCCAGTCCCGCGGATCCCTTTCTTCCCTTCTTTTTAGTTTTCTTTTGATCAATTCTATTAATGGGATTTAGGGCCTCATCAGAGTCCCATCTAGTTAGATCCTTTTGAAATTTTTGTTGCTTCTGTTTTTTAATTGCTGCCTGAGTTTTCTCAATCTGTTTCTTAAGATTATCATTAAAGGAGTTAAACTCAGCATGAGAGCTATATGCATTCAACTCCTCTACACTCTCAGCTATTTCCTCTGTGATCTCATTAAGTTGTTCTCTTTCCTCATCTGCCATCATTTTTAATATTTCCAGTCCTCGTTCTAGTGCCTTTTCTTTCCATTTTTCTACAAATCGTGTTGTTAATAGATTACCAGCAGGAATAATTCGTTCAAGAAGGCCATCAGGTATGACACCTGCCTTCACATATGATTCGAGTAATGACGCATTCCACTTGCGTTTAAGTTGCTTAATAAGCAGACTTTTATGTGCAAAAAATAATTGTTTCAATTCCGATATATCATTTTCACCTTCAACCATATCAGTTGAGAAACTAGCGGCTATTTCACCATCCAGTTCATCGCTGATCGTATAGGCCATTTCAGACAATATAATGCCCACCACCAAGGGGTTTAGAGATTTGCTAGACACTTAAAAATAATCACTAAGGAGGGCTATATAAACCTGTTCCTATGGTTAAAAAATTGAGGTTTTGCCAAAATTGGCAATGGCTTATATGTTTATCTAAACATTCTTGAACTAAACTAATAAATTTGTGCATAAGCAGTGTCATTAATTACTTGGGACTTGTCACTCCGTCAGGTATGGAGATGAGGCCAACCTGGGCTATAAACATATACTAAACAATTGAATTGGTCACACAGCCTCATAAAGTATACCAAGTACGTTTATTATATCAAAATCATTAAAAGACACCAATCCTCAGACATGTTAGCCATAGGTCAGTATATCCCCCAAATAATCCCCATAAAAACATTTGTTGCGGATGACATATGCAACGCTGACTGCGTATTAATGATTTATCAAGTATTTTAAGTATAAAGGCAAAGCTGTGTCTGGCCAAAGACAACAAACCTGCTGCACTTAAACACGTCCGCGCACTCACTCACCACACATACATGTGCCTTAATATTTGATATGGGGGGCCCCCTTAGGATTGACTTGGATCCCAGCAAAATGGTTCAGTTCACCAAAGTTCCATCAGAACTTGAATATTCACCACTTGGTCAAAGCAAGAAGGGGTAGATCTCACCCATGTCAGATGTAGGTGTCGCATCCTGGAAGCTTCCGTTGGTTCGTCAGGCAGAGTCCTATCAAATGGCCTGGGAGCGTCATACCGCTGGCTCCACCATGCCGCAACTCTCCTCTACGGAAGACGCCAGCCCGGAGTTCCGTGCCTCACGTGTGTGGATGATGCTGCGGTGTACGCAGTCGCGTCAACTCCGCCCACCGACGCGTTTCACGTCCCAATTGGACGTTTCATCAGGGTGTGGTTTGTCTAGCAAGCGTCACCACCTATGTAGTGGCTCAGGCTCCGCCCACCGCATCTCCGTTGTCATGCTTACCATTTGTTTGTATACTGCATAGCGTGTATGCGGTGCGGCCTGTATATAGGATGTTCAGTAAGTCAGCTTCTATAAGCCTGTAAGTCAGCTTTGTCCTGCTAACTAACATGCAAAACATGGCTATGTTTGATCTTATGGTCCATGCGTGTACCACTCTTGAAAACTTTTCACATATACCGGTTGAATTTAGTGGAGATACCACAGCAGCACATCAAATGTCCACTTCAAGTAGGATCCCAAACAAGGAAAGTCCATCAATAGACCATAACACACATCATAATCCAGAGAGGTTGTTCTTTAACAAATAGATCATCCCACGCTGCATATTTACATGGCAATTCCCGCCTAATTACTTATTATTAAGGCACATATTGTCTTAAAGGCACAGTTTGTCATTCATTGCGGATCCATTCATACACATACTTTACCCATTTTTCCTTAGAGTTATTCAAAGCGTGTACATGCCGATCACAAAAACATCTGCAATGAGCGCTGATTTTACTCCCAATAACATTATTAGATCAATATCAATATCTATTAGCTCTAAGAAAGGGAGATAGATCTAGTTCAGCATTTAACCCCTCAGGTACTACCGTGCCAAGTACCGTGCCCACTGGAACAATTTACGGGAGCTACTGAGTAGATTTTGGCCAATACTTACCTCTGATAAAGAAATCGAGAGAATAGTTGGTCCAAGACCACTTTTGACTGCTAGAAGAGCGCCAAATTTGAAAGACAGATTGGTACATAGTGAATTGCTAAAGAACCCCTTGACATGGCTTGATAGTAGGAAGCCTACAGGGATGTTTAAATGTTCCAAGTGTAAGCTTTGTCCCTATGTTGATCACGCCAATGTATTTTTTGACAGTAGTGGCAACAAAGAGTTTGCCATCAGATCATTTATAAATTGTGACACTAAAAAGGTAGTATATATGATACAGTGTCCGTGTGGATTAAAGTACATTGGCAAGACCAAAAGGGCACTAAAAGAGAGGGTCCTTGAGCATTTTGGAAAGATAACCAAAGGGAAATCGACAGGGGTCATTTATGACCACTATAAGGAATGCCATCAGAATAACCTGAGGGGAACCACAGTGAAAGGGATCTATAATTTAAAGATATCAAATAGACGCGGTGACTTTGATAACATACTCTATTGCAAGGAGGCAATGTGGATTTTTAAACTTGGCACGGTAGTACCTGAGGGGTTAAATGCTGAACTAGATCTATCTCCCTTTCTTAGAGCTAATAGATATTGATATTGATCTAATAATGTTATTGGGAGTAAAATCAGCGCTCATTGCAGATGTTTTTGTGATCGGCATGTACACGCTTTGAATAACTCTAAGGAAAAATGGGTAAAGTATGTGTATGAATGGATCCGCAATGAATGACAAACTGTGCCTTTAAGACAATATGTGCCTTAATAATAAGTAATTAGGCGGGAATTGCCATGTAAATATGCAGCGTGGGATGATCTATTTGTTAAAGAACAACCTCTCTGGATTATGATGTGTGTTATGGTCTATTGATGGACTTTCCTTGTTTGGGATCCTACTTGAAGTGGACATTTGATGTGCTGCTGTGGTATCTCCACTAAATTCAACCGGTATATGTGAAAAGTTTTCAAGAGTGGTACACGCATGGACCATAAGATCAAACATAGCCATGTTTTGCATGTTAGTTAGCAGGACAAAGCTGACTTACAGGCTTATAGAAGCTGACTTACTGAACATCCTATATACAGGCCGCACCGCATACACGCTATGCAGTATACAAACAAATGGTAAGCATGACAACGGAGATGCGGTGGGCGGAGCCTGAGCCACTACATAGGTGGTGACGCTTGCTAGACAAACCACACCCTGATGAAACGTCCAATTGGGACGTGAAACGCGTCGGTGGGCGGAGTTGACGCGACTGCGTACACCGCAGCATCATCCACACACGTGAGGCACGGAACTCCGGGCTGGCGTCTTCCGTAGAGGAGAGTTGCGGCATGGTGGAGCCAGCGGTATGACGCTCCCAGGCCATTTGATAGGACTCTGCCTGACGAACCAACGGAAGCTTCCAGGATGCGACACCTACATCTGACATGGGTGAGATCTACCCCTTCTTGCTTTGACCAAGTGGTGAATATTCAAGTTCTGATGGAACTTTGGTGAACTGAACCATTTTGCTGGGATCCAAGTCAATCCTAAGGGGGCCCCCCATATCAAATATTAAGGCACATGTATGTGTGGTGAGTGAGTGCGCGGACGTGTTTAAGTGCAGCAGGTTTGTTGTCTTTGGCCAGACACAGCTTTGCCTTTATACTTAAAATACTTGATAAATCATTAATACGCAGTCAGCGTTGCATATGTCATCCGCAACAAATGTTTTTATGGGGATTATTTGGGGGATATACTGACCTATGGCTAACATGTCTGAGGATTGGTGTCTTTTAATGATTTTGATATAATAAACGTACTTGGTATACTTTATGAGGCTGTGTGACCAATTCAATTGTTTAGTATACATTTTTTAACTGCCTACTTTTTTCGCGAAAGAACCCCTTTAACCACTTGAGGACCTAGGGCTTTCTACCCCTTAAGGACCGGCCACTTTTTTTCCATTCAGACCACTGCAGCTTTCACGGTTTATTGCTCGCTCATACAACCTACCACCTAAATGAATTTTGGCTCCTTTTCTTGTCACTAATAAAGCTTTCTTTTAGTGCTATTTGATTGCTCCTGCGATTTTTACTTTTTATTATATTCATCAAAAAAGACATGAATTTTGGCAAAAAAATGATTTTTTTAACTTTCTGTGCTGACATTTTTCAAATAAAGTAAAATTTCTGTATACATGCAGCGCGAAAAATGTGGACAAACATGTTTTTGATAAAAAAAAACCCATTCAGTGTATATTTATTGGTTTGGGTAAAAGTTATAGCGTTTACAAACTATGGTGCAAAAAGTGAATTTTCCCATTTTAAAGCATCTCTGACTTTTCTGACCCCCTGTCATGTTTCATGAGGGGCTAGAATTCCAGGATAGTATAAATACCCCCCAAATGACCCCATTTTGGAAAGAAGACATCCCAAAGTATTCACTGAGAGGCATAGTGAGTTCATAGAAGATATTATTTTTTGTCACAAGTAAGCGGAAAATGACACTTTGTGACCAAAAAAAAAAAAAAAAAGTTTCCATTTCTTCTAACTTGCGACAAAAAAAAATGAAATCTGCCACGGACTCACCATGCCCCTCTCTGAATACCTTGAAGGGTCTACTTTCCAAAATGGGGTCATTTGTGGGGTGTGTTTACTGTCCTGACATTTTGGGGGTGCTAAATTGTAAGCACCCCTGTAAAGCCTAAAGGTGCTCATTGGACTTTGGACCCCTTAGCGCAGTTAGGCTGCAAAAAAGTGCCACACATGTGGTATTGACGTACTCAGGAGAAGTAGTATAACGTGTTTTGGGGTGTATTTTTACACATACCCATGCTGGGTGGGAGAAATATCTCTGTAAATGACAATTTGTTAATTTTTTTTACACACAATTGTCCATTTACAGAGATATTTCTCCCACTCAGCATGGGTATGTGTAAAAATACACCACAAAACACATTATACTACTTCTCCTGAGTACGGCGATACCACGTGTGGCACTTTTTTGCACCCTAACTGCGCTAAAGGGCCCAAAGTCCAATGAGTACCTTTAGGATTTTACAGGTCATTTTGAGAAATTTCGTTTCAAGACTACTCCTCACGGTTTAGGGCCCCTAAAATGCCAGGGCAGTAAAGGGACCCCACAAATGACCCCATTTTAGATAGAAGACACCCCAAGGAATTCCGTTAGGAGTATGGTGAGTTCATAGAAGATTTTATTTTTTGTCAAAAGTTAGCGGAAAATGACACTTTGTGAAAAAACACAACTAAAATCAATTTCCGCTAACTTTTGACAAAAAATAAAATCTTCTATGAACTCACCATACTCCTAACGGAATACCTTGGGGTGTCTTCTTTCTAAAATGGGGTCATTTGTGGGGTTCCTATACTGCCCTGGCATTTTAGGGGCCCTAAACCGTGAGGAGTGGTCTTGAAACGAAATTTCTCAAAATGACCTGTGAAATCCTAAAGGTACTCATTGGACTTTGGGCCCTTTAGCGCAGTTAGGGTGCAAAAAAGTGCCACACATGTGGTATCGCCATACTCGGGAGAAGTAGTACAATGTGTTTTGGGGTGTATTTTTACACATACCCATGCTGGGTGGGAGAAATACCTCTGTAAATGGACAATTGTGTGTAAAAAAATCAAAAGATTGTCATTTACAGAGGTATTTCTCCCACCCAGCATGGGTATGTGTAAAAATACACCCCAAAACACATTGTACTACTTCTCCCGAGTACGGCGATACCACATGTGTGGCACTTTTTTGCACCCTAACTGCACTAAGGGGCCCAAAGTCCAATGAGTACCTTTAGGATTTCACAGGTCATTTTTGTTTCAAGACTACGCCTCACGGTTTAGGGCCCCTAAAATGCCAGGGCAGTATAGGAACCCCACTAATGACCCCATTTTAGAAAGAAGACACCCCAAGGTATTCCGTTAGGAGTATGGTGAGTTCATAGAAGTTTTTATTTTTTTGTCACAAGTTAGCGGAAATTGATTTTAATAGTTTTTTTTCACAAAGTGTCATTTTCCGCTAACTTGTGACAAAAAATAAAATCTTCTATGAACTCATCATACTCCGTACGGAATACCTTTGGGTGTCTTCTTTCTAGAATGGGGTCATTTGTGGGGTTCCTATACTGCCCTGGCATTTTAGGGGCCCTAAACCGTGAGGAGTAGTCTTGAAACCAAATGTCGCAAAATGACCTGTGAAATCCTAAAGGTACTCATTGGACTTTGGGCCCCTTAGCGTACTTAGGGTGTAAAAAAGTGCCACACATGTGGTACCGCCGTACTCAAGAGAAGTAGTATAATGCGTTTTGGGGTGTATTTTTACACATACCCATGCTAAGTGGGAGAAATATCTCTGTAAATGACAATTGTTTGATTTTTTTACACACAATTGTCCATTTACATAGAAATTTCTCCCACCCAGCATGGGTATGTGTAAAAATACACCCCAAAACACATTATACTACTTTTCCTGAGTACGGCGGTACCACATGTGTGACACTTTTTTGCAGCCTAGGTGCGCTAAGGGGCCCAACGTCCTATTCACAGGTCATTTTGAAGCATTTGTTTTCTAGACTACTCCTCGCGGTTTAGGGCCCCTAAAATGCCAGGGCAGTATAGGAACCCCACAAGTGACCCCATTTTAGAAAGAAGACACCCCAAGGTATTCCGTTAGGTGTATGGCGAGTTCATAGACGATTTTATTTTTTGTCACAAGTTAGTGAAAAATGACACTTTGTGAAAAAAAAACAATAAAAATTAATTTCCGCTAACTTTTGACAAAAAATTAAATCTTCTATGAACTCGTCATACACCTAACAGAATACCTTGGGGTGTCTTTTTTTCTAAAATGGGGTCACTTGTGGGGTTCCTATACCGCCCTGGCATTTTACAGGCCCAAAACCGTGAGTAGTCTGGAAACCAAATGTCTCAAAATGACTGTTCAGGGGTATAAGCATCTGCAAATTTTGATGACAGGTGGTCTATGAGGGGCCGAATTTTGTGGAACCCGTCATAAGCAGGGTGGCCTTTTAGATGACAGGTTGTATTGGGCCTGATCTGATGGATAGGAGTGCTAGGGGGGTGACAGGAGGTGATTGATGGGTGTCTCAGGGGGTGGTTAGAGGGGAAAATAGATGCAATCAATGCACTGGGGAGGTGATCGGAAGGGGGTCTGAGGGGGATCTGAGGGTTTGGCCGAGTGATCAGGAGCCCACACGGGGCAAATTGGGGCCTGATCTGATGGGTAGGTGTGCTAGGGGGTGACAGGAGGTGATTGATGGGTGTCTCAAGGTGTGATTAGAGGGGGGAATAGATGCAAGCAATGCACTGGCGAGGTGATCAGGGCTGGGGTCTGAGGGCATTCTGAGGGTGTGGGCGGGTGATTGAGTGCCCTAGGGGCAGATAGGGGTCTAATCTGATAGGTAGCAGTGACAGGGGGTGATTGATGGGTAATTAGTGGGTGTTTAGGGTAGAGAATAGATGGAAACACTGCGCTTGGGTGGTGATCTGATGTCGGATCTGTGGGCGATCTATTGGTGTGGGTGGGTGATCAGTTTGCCCGCAAGGGGCAGGTTAGGGGCTGATTGATGGGTGGCAGTGACAGCGGGTGATTGATGGGTGGCAGTGACAGGGGGTGATTGATGGGTGGCAGTGACAGGGGGTGATTGATGGGTGATTGATAGGTGATTGACAGGTAATCAGTGGGTTATTACAGGGGAGAACAGATGTAAATATTGCACTGGCGAATTGATAAGGGGGGGTCTGAGAGCAATCTGAGCGTGTAGGCGGGCGATTGGGTGCCCGCAAGGGGCAGATTAGGGTCTGATCTGATGGGTAACAGTGACAGGTGGTGATAGGGGGTGATTGATGGGTGATTGATGGGTAATTAGTGGGTGTTTAGAGGAGAGAATAGATGGAAACACTGCGCTTGGGTGGTGATCTGATGTCGGATCTGCGGGCGATCTATTGGTGTGGGTGGGTGATCAGATTGCCCGCAAGGGGCAGGTTAGGGGCTGATTGTTGGGTGGCAGTGACAGCGGGTGATTGATGGGTGGCAGTGACAGTGGGTGATTGATGGGTGGCAGTGACAGGGGGTGATTGATGGGTGATGGATAGGTGATTGACAGGTAATCAGTGGGTTATTACAGGGGAGAACAGATGTAAATATTGCACTGGCGAATTGATAAGGGGGGGTCTGAGAGCAATCTGAGCGTGTAGGCGGGCGATTGGGTGCCCGCAAGGGGCAGATTAGGGTCTGATCTGATGGGTAACAGTGACAGGTGGTGATAGGGGGTGATTGATGGGTGATTGATGGGTAATTAGTGGGTGTTTAGAGGAGAGAATAGATGGAAACACTACGTTTGGGTGGTGATCTGATGTCGGATCTGCGGGCGATCTATTGGTGTGGGTGGGTGATCAGATTGCCCGCAAGGGGCAGGTTAGGGGCTGATTGTTGGGTGGCAGTGACAGGGGGTGATTGATGGGTGATAGGTGATTGGCAGGTGATTGACAGGTGATCAGTGGGTTATTACAGGGAAGAACAGATGTAATTAATGCACTGGTGAATTGATAAGGGGGGGGTCAGAGGGCAATCTGAGCGTGTGGGCGGGTGATTGGGTGCCCGCAAGGGGCAGATTAGGGTCTGATCTGATAGGTAAAAGTGACAGGTGGTGATAGGGGGTGATTGATGGGTGATTGATGGGTAATTAGTGGGTGTTTAGAGGAGAGAATAGATGTAAACAATGGATTTGGGAGGTGATCTGATGTCGGATCTGCGGGCGATCTATTGGTGTGGGGGGGTGATCAGATTGCCCGCAAGGGGCAGGTTAGGGGCTGATTGATGGGTGGCAGTGACAGGGGGTGATTGACGGGTGATTGATGGGTGATTGACAGGTGATGGACAGGTGATTGACAGGTGATCAGGGGGGATAGATGCATACAGTACATGGGGGGGGGGGGGGTCTGGGGAGAATCTGAGGGGTGGGGGGGTGATCAGGAGGGAGCGGGGGGCAGGGGGGGGAATAAAAAAAAAATAGCGTTGACAGATAGTGACAGGGAGTGATTGATGGGTGATTAGGGGGGTGATTGGGTGCAAACAGGGGTCTGGGGGGTGGGCAGGGGGGGTCCTGATGGGTGCTGTGGGCGATCTGGGGCAGGGGGGGGAATCAGTGTGCTTGGTGCAGACTAGGGTGGCTGCAGCCTGCCCTGGTGGTCCCTCGGACATTGGGACCACCAGGGCAGGAGGCAGCCTGTATAATACACTTTGTAAACATTACAAAGTGTATTATACACTTTGTATGCGGCGATCGTCGGGTTAACATCCCGCCGGCGCTTCCGTATGGCCGGCGGGATGTTGCGGCGGGTGAGCGGCGCCAGGCGGAGGATCGCGTCACGGATGACGCGATCGCTCCGCCCATGCCCATACAAGGACCGCCGCCAATTGTCAATACGGCGGTCCTTGCGGCGTCCACTTCCCGGCCGCCAATTGTATATACGGCGGTCGGGAAGTGGTTAAGCCTGTCTAATCAGATACTATTGAACAATATACTCAATACAAAAACCCCACAGCATATACCATGAGTCATAGCTATCCATAGACTGGACAGGGCATGTCAATCATGCAATTTACCACAGGACTTGTGGAGACAAAATGGCTGAATCAATAATAGTCCATTTACCCAACAACAAAATGGTGGATATCAAAAACAAGATGGTAGCTATCAAAAACAAAATGGTGCCAACAAAAACAAAATAGCGGCTATCAAAAACAAAATGGCAGCTATCAGCTATCCCATTTAACTATAACAGATTTAGGATGACTCATTGGATATAACGACTGGGCGTTGTCCCACAAGTAAAATCAGTATGCAATTAATTATCTAGCAGTAATACCATCTCTATCAGCATTTTAACATATGCTGGTCTATATTCTATATAGAGCAAGAGGGTAACAATATACAGTGGGTTGCAAAAGTATTCGTCTCCCTTGAAGTTTTCCACATTTTGTCACATTACTGCAACAAACATGCATCAATTTTATTGTAATTCCACGTGAAAAACCAATACAAAGTGGTGTACATGTGAGAAGTGGATCTAAAATCATACATCATTCCAAACATTTTTTTACAAATAAATAACTGCAAAGTGGGGTGTGCGTAATTATTCGGCCCCCTGAGTCAATACTTTGTAGAACCACCTTTTGCCTCAATTACAGCTGCCAGTCTTTTAGGGTATGTCTCTACCAGCTTTGCACATCTAGAGACTGAAATCCTTGCCCATTCTTCTTTGCAAAACATCTCCAGCTCAGTCAGATTAGATGGACAGTGTTTGTGAACAGCAGTTTTCAGATCTTGCCACAGATTCTCGATTGGATTTAGATCTGGACTTTGACTGGGCCATTCTAACACATAGATATGTTTTGTTTAAAACCATTCCATGGTTGCCCTGGCTTTATGTTTAGGGTCATTGTCCTGCTGGAAGGTGAACCTCCGCCCCAGTCTCAAGTCTTTTGCAGTCTCCAAGAGGTTTTCGTGCAAGTTTGCCCTGTATTTGGCTCCATCCATCTTCCCATCAACTCTGACCAGCTTCCCTGTCCCTGCTGAAGAGATGCACCCCCCGAGCATGATGCTGCCACCACCATATTTGACAGTGGGGATGGTGTGTTCAGAGTGATGTGCAGTGTTAGTTTTCCACCACACATAGCGTTTTGCATTTTGGCCAAAATGTTCAATTTTGGTCTCATCTGACCAGAGCACCTTCTTCCACATAGTTGCTGTGTCCCCCACATGGCTTGTGGCAAACTGCAAACGCGACTTCTTATGCTTTCTGTTAACAATGCCTTTCTTCTTGCCACTCTTCCATAAAGGCCAACTTTGTACAGTGCATGACTAATAGTTGTCCTATGGACAGAGTCTCCCACCTGAGCTGTAGATCTCTGCAGCTCGTCCAGAATCACCATGGGCCTCTTGACTGCATTTCTGATCAGCGCTCTCCTTGTTCGGCCTGTGAGTTTAGGTGGATGGCCTTGTCTTGGTAGGTTTACAGCTGTGCCATACTCCTTCCATTTCTGAATGATCGCTTGAACAGTGCTCCGTGGGATGTTCAAGGCTTTGGAAATCTTTTTGTAGCCTAAGCCTGCTTTAAATTTCTCAATAACTTGATCCCTGACTGGTGTGTTCTTTGGACTTCACGGTGTTGTTGCTCCCAATATTCTCTTAAGCGGCATCTACACGCGTAGATGCGGCGGCGATGCTCCTTATCAATCGAGCCGCTTATGCGGCTCGATTGATAAGATCCGACAGGACGGATCTACCCACCACCGATTCCCTGCTCGCTCCCCGCGAGGGGACAATAGCAAGGAATCGAGCGGAAGATAAGCGGCGCCGGCGGGGACGAGTGGGGAATCGAATCCGGCGCACGTGCGGGGATGCGGCGGGCACGCGCGGGGATGCGGAAGAGTGTCTACACGTGTAGATGAGGCTTTAGACAACCTCTCGAGACCCTCACAGAGCAGTTGTATTTGTACTGACATTAGATTACACACAGGTGCACTCTATTTAGTCATTAGCACTCATCAGGCAAGGTCTATAGGCAACTGACTGCATTTAGATCAAAGGGGGCCGAATAATTATGCACATACCACTTTGCAGTTATTTATTTGTAAAAAATGTTTGGAATCGTATGATTTTCGTTCCACTTCTCATGTATACACCACTTTGTGTTGGTCTTTCATGTGGAATTCCAATAAAATTGATTCATGTTTGTGGCAGTAATATGACAAAATGTGGAAACCGTCAAGGGGGCCGAATACTTTTGCAACCCACTGTATATATTTTTGGAATGAGATATCTATTGAGTCATCATAAACTTGGCATGGCATGGCCTGAATAGGATATATGAAACGCCAATGCTTAAGGTAGATAGTTTGAAATATCTAGCGCTTACTCCCAGAAATAAGTTATAAAACCAGCCAGCTATCAATGAACATATGGTAAGCATATATTATGTGAACTTGTCCAATTTGCAACTTGGAGAAATTCACCCCTTTCGGGTGGTTATAAACTATCAAATAGTGAAATACAATTAATACATCATATGTTCAGATATATTGCGCTTGTGATAGGCAATATAACTAAAATGATCAATATTTATATTTACCAAAATGGCATCTAGGGCGTGTTCCTTTGGGCGTAGCAGCTGTGAAGATCACTCAGATGGTATGGATTCCTTATGATGACCTGTGACTCTTTGATCTAATGATCCCTTTTGCTCTCTGCTCCCTCCTTATATACACCCTCACAATTTTTTTTACCTGCCTTCAGGCTTACTGGGAACCAATCAGCAAATAATGGGATGTAACAACGATTATCCTTTTGCTAATCACAAGGTAGTGGGAGTGTTTATGCAAATTAATTTTTTTTAAAACCTGTAGCGATCCATAACCAGTAGATGGCACTCTAAGCTCATTTATAATGTATGCTGTCATATGGATATTTGACACTAGGGGCATTTCAATTATGTTCTTATTAAATTAACACAGTAACACACAATCAATGCTGTGATATATATTCCCTGTTCTATGGATAGCTGATCTTAATTGGATCACTGGTTATCATTTAGTATACAGTGACAGTTTCTACCATAATCAAGATAGATCCAATATTATCTAAAAAAATTATAGTGACATATTTAAAATTGCAATGGATCTCTCTTTATAAAATGTCATCAGAGTTTTTACTATGTTTCTAACTATTAATATAAATATGTATAAAAGGGTTTACGTTTATATACTTTTACATTACATTCTGAAGACATTTGTTCATAAAATTTTGATATTAACCACTTCAGCCTTCAGTTGTTTTCACTTTATGCATCCGAGCAATGTTCACCTCCCATTCATTAGCCTATAACTTATCACAATGAACTGATCTATATCTTGTTTTTTCCGCCACCAATTAGGCTTTCTTTGGGTGGTACATTTTGCTAAGAGCCACTTTACTGTAAATGCATTTTAACAGGAAGAATAAGAAAAAAACTGAAAAAATTCATTATTTCTCAGTTTTCAGCCATTATAGTTTTAAAATAATACATGCCTCCATAATTAAAACTCACGTATTGTATTTGCCCATTTGTCCCGGTTATTACACTGTTTAAATTAAGTCCCTATCACAATGTATGGCGACAATATTTTATTTGGAAATAAAGGTGCATTTTTTCCGTTTTGCGTCCATCACTATTTACAAGTTTAAAATAAAAAAAAAAAAATATTGAAACCTGATTGCTTGTAATATATACAAGAGGTCTAGGTCTTTAGGACACATATAACTGGCCTAGTATAACATATCTAGTTATAAAGGAATAGAGGTAATGTATAAAGCCATAACATTTTAGACATATCTCATTCTTAATTAATAAGAGTATTCATGCGTTCAGAGGTGTCTCTTTCCCAATTTGTACCTTGTACTAGGAATGCATGTATTGGCTGTGTCCACACCTTGTTTGCTATGCTACCAAGTGTCTTGGTCTAAAACAATAGTTAATCTCTAAAATATACAAGCCTTAGGGATTGTATACGGAAGTTGATTTACCCAGCAAATATATTTGCCTCTAATGCCTGGCATACACGGGTCGATCCGGCGGCCATTTAGCCGCCGGATCGACTCCCGCTGCGTCCCCGCTCGTCCGTTCCTTATCAGCCGCTCGATTCCCTGCCATTGTCCGCCGGTGGGGGGGATCGAGCAGCATCATCGGCTGAATATTATCAGCTGGCCGCATCAGCTGTTCGATACACGGTACAGAAACGTACCGTGTATTCCCAGCATGAGACATCTCTGTTCATTGTTTCTCAACCTCCTGTTTGGCAAAGCAAGGTAACTGCATTAAATATTAGGCAGATTGTGGTCTCCAAATCAGTGAAGCTTTTTTGGGGTGAAAGGCTGCTATGTGCCTTTTACTAAAGAGTAAAAAAGGAATAGGTGTATGGATAGTAACTCCCTAGGTGCGATCAGGCCAATCCAATTTCAGGCAACTTCACAAATCCACTAGTAAGAGTAAACAGAAAGAAAAGAGCGCTCTCAGAGTCATAAATACAATATCCTGCTGTCCGATGTGCCCAGCCTGTAATGGCATGTGTCCCCTTTTAGAACAGCCAGGGACCAGGCTTTCCAGGTGCTCCATGAGGTGGTTCATGTGGTGGAGGCAGCGTCTATAGTAAGTGGATCAGTCTTGGGCAGCAGCGTGCATCTAGAAGAGCGCCGTCCACATGTAACACTCGCCGATTTAGGTTCTGAGTCACGTCATTGCTAGGCAACGCAACAGCATGTAAAGGTCAGGCAGCGAGGGAGCTGAAGCAGTTAAAGAAGGGGTATTCAATAGGCAATATGACAACGTGTTTCACGGAGGACCACCCTCCGTTTCTTCAGGTCATTAATAAAATCAATATGGCGACATTTCATTTTATAAACTATAGATAATTACAACCATTCAATTTTAGCCAATGGGCATTGAGTGAGTGGGGCTATTATGTCATGAATATTCAAATTGGGGAGGTATCAAGAAGAGTGGGAGGTGGGGAAAAAATTAGGTATTCAAATATATTGAAAGCACTTTTAAAATGTGAAGCAGGATGGATCAGACGTTTAGAGACTTTGGATAGAGGAGGCTTGAATAGGGGAGTATGACTTATCCTTCTGTCTTTAGGTCATGAGATTTGTGCTGTTCTGAGAGTCAGTTTCTTTAGGCAGGGGTGTGATTCGCCCATTTTATGGAGGTTTTATTTAGTATGTATCTACGGTAATATTATTTGCATTGAAATGCTATTTTCCTTTCGATTATCTCCTCATTTTTCTATTTTTGATATAAAAAGTACTTTTATATTTTTACCATGGGGGAGCGATCACTTTGAGCAAGTCTTTTTCCTCTTTCAGAGATTGTATTGTTTTTTTACATATTCTTGCATTTAACTACTTTTTTTGGCCTAGTATACATGATTGTGGTTTACACGTATGTATTTACCGTTTTTCACGTTGGCGATGGTTTATTATGCCTGTTAACGCTTTTTGTAGTTTACGTGTACGTTTTTACATGTTGAAGTCTATAGTGTTTACGCATACTTTATGCATCATGTGACGTCTGTCCCCATTTACGTCACTCGTTAAGTTCCACATCAGGTCGGTTTGTTGTTTTTGGGCATTTTCTGAGGGCAGTTCCTGTGTGGGCTGTCTTTTAAAGAGAACCCGAGGTGGGTTTGAAGAATGTTATCTGCATACAGAGGCTGGATCTGCCTATACAGCCCAGCCTCTGTTGCTATCCCAAACCCCCCTGCACTCTGCAATCCCTCATAAATCACAGCCACGCTGCTGACAAACAGCTTGTCAGAGCCGGCTGTGTTTATCTCTATAGTGCCAGTCTGCTGCTCTCCCCGCCTCCTGCAGAACTCCGGTCCCCGTCTGCATTCCTTCCCTCCCTGCTGATTGGAGGGAAGGGATGGGGGCAGGGACCGGAGCTATGCAGGAGGCGGGGGAGCAGCCGAGACTGACACTACAGATGTAAACACAGCCTCACAGCACGGCTGTGATTTATGGGGGATTGCAGAGCGCAGGGGGACCTTAGGGGGGTTTGGGATACCAACAGAGGCTGGGCTGTATAGGCAGATCCAGCCTCTGTATGCAGATAACATTCTTTAAACACACCTCGGGTTCTCTTTAAGCTGTGATGTCACCTAAGTTCGTTTTCTTCCTGTGTGAAGAGGTTCCCCATCAGGTCCTCCATCCCTTTGACTTGCTCTCATTGGTCGCTCCTTTTGCACATGCGTGCTGATTAGTTGATATTTGAATCTGTCTTAGTATATAAAGGTGTGTTTAGACACTTGCTGTCAGAATGAGATTGCAACTTGACAAAGAAGTATGTCGCTTCGAAACAGCGGGCTGTAGTTGCCTTCAGCCCATTTCTGACAAGTAATTTTAATTGCATGTTCTTCAATAAAGAGCTACTTTTTGCTTAAGTGGTTCTGCTGGTACTTGCTTTTTTTGTATTCAAATATATTCAAAAATCTATTCAGTACAAGGGGCGTGGTTGCTGACAGGACTAAAAATTAAATAAGGAAATGTGAACTAAGGGGAAAAGAGGGGGGGGGGGGGGGGAGAGTATCGTTTTGAAAAAGGGGATATTAGAAAAGGAGAAAAATGGGGACGCATACGAAATAATGTATAAAGTTTTTTTTGTGTTATAATTTTGTATCACAATAATGGGAAAGTTGCTAATGGAGTTGCTACTTAAGTTTAATAAAGCAGCATTATTCATTTGGAGACAACAAACCAATGTGAAGCGACAAACCACACACACATCATGGTCTGCCGAGCCCAAGCAGCCCGGGGATCGGGGACTGCGCACATTGTCCAAATACACAGAGGGATGGGCAAGGAAGGGGAAAAAAGGACATACAGATGATGGGAGTAAAAAGGAGGGGATTTTGGGGTACTGGGAATGTTTGGAAAAATGGGATTCAAAGAAGGAAAAAAGATGCATAATTTTGAATGAATGCATCAGTTAAATAGCTACAAAACTCATGGCTTAGATATGGGCTAGAAGGTCATTCCCACAACAATGTCGATATAACATATATGAAAAAAGTGATATACCACGTACAGATAAAATTATATAAATATTGTATAAAATAACATATACCTGTATACACCCATATGAAAATATAAAGTGGCTGTAATAGAATATAAAGTGTATATATACACACACGCACATATAAAGAAAGGATAGGCCCAATAATGTATGGATGGGGACATCGCTAAGATACAATGTACTGGACCGATGGGTTGTGAACAAGTGTCCAGAGGTCACAAGACTGGGGTAGATATTGATGAAAAAAAAGAGTTAGCTCATTTCCTCGAGGCACTTGTTCAACCCACCCGGCTCCAGGGTCCCCAATTTAAGTATCCAAAAGGAGTCTCGTCTGCGAAGGATACAAAATCTTTCATGCTTGTTAAGGTGCATACACACGCACTACATCCGGCAACGACGGGTCCTTCAGGCCCTCCCACTGGGCGATCGTTCAGCCGACAGTAGTGCGTGTGTACGCGATGTCGGCGGACTGATAAGGCTGTTTCTGAACGATTTGCTGAGCGGGGGAGGGAGGGAGCAGGACAAAAATTAAAAAAATAGCCACATTTATTAAAAAAATAATAAAATAAATATTTCTTAAAAAATAAATAAACACCTATGGAGCGATCAGACCCCACCAACAGAGATCTCTGTTGGTGGGGAGAAAAGGGGGGGGGGAGAATCACTTGTGTGCTGAGTTGTGCGACCCTGCAGCTTGGCCTTAAAGCTGCAGCGGCCATTTTAGTAAAAAATAGCCTGGTCACTAGGGGGGGTTAACACCATGGTCCTCAAGTGGTTAAGAATAGGATTGCTCAGAAGTATGGACCAGTATCTATCAAATATAGCTCTACAGTACGTTGTTTGGCCTGAGTAGTTAAAGAGGAGCTGTCAGCCATACTATCTCAGAAAAAAACACACATATATAAGTAGATAAATACTTTCTCTACTTACATATGTATTGCACTGTCCACGTTTTGATTTTATTGGCCAATCAAAGAGGAACAGATGTGTGGGAGAGGAAATAGGAGGGAAAGAGGCTTCAGCCAATTGGGCTGTATTAGTTACGTCTTCTGAGGGGAAAGTAAAGAAGCAAAAAAAGACAACACTGCATGCTCTGCAACTTCCTTTGTGTCGCAGAAGTACCAAATAACAGTCCGGTAAACTGGGGAATGATCATTTATCAACAAGAAAAGTAATAATGATTTTAACTTTTGGATTGCCCAGTTAGCGTCCTTATTACTTGTTTACCAGATAAAAATAAAGAATTGATTTTTTATTTTATGCCCGATAGTTACACTTTAATGATGATAGGCAATTTAACATTGGACGTGGCTCTATTTTTATTTATGGCCCTAGTCTGTAGACAATCTTGTTGTGAGAGCGTGGCAGCTCTCTCATATGCTGCTTCAAAGATTGCTAGTGAATAATGTTTTTCTTGAAATTGTGATTTTGATATCCCTGATTGTCTATGATATTCATCATTTTTGTACAATTACTACGTATCCTTTTGAATTGACCAAAAGGAACATTTTTTAGCCAGGGCTTGTGGTGGGCACTACAGTAATCCAAATAACCATTACGGTCAGTTCAAATAGTTCAAAAATTGCATTAATTCCTCCGATATACCACTCTACACACAAGATATCGTCAATGAAACAGCGATGTAGAAGAGACTCGCACGGAATGGGTTGGCTTCCGACCAGACTAGCTGGTCTTCTAGCCAACCCATGTATAGATCGTGAAGGCCGGTGCGAATCTCGTCCCCATCGCTGTTCCATGTAGCTGTAGATAGAAACAGTCAAAGAGGTAAAATAGTTGGTTTTCAAAATGAATTCAATAGAGTTGAGAATGAACTGTTTCTGTATTGGATGCATAAGGGGTCACCCTCCAGATAATAACTAACTGCTCTCAAGCCTAGCTCATGGGGAATGCTTGGTAGTGTCCTTAAGAAACGAGAGTTGAAAAACATGTTTAGCTAAATTCCTCCCTGGTCAATATACCATTAGAGTAAGCTTGTCCGATGAGGTCCCAGTATAATTTTATATAGATGTCAGTGGGATCATGGGTAAGTACTGAGAGTCCCCAAGGAGGCGTAAAGCTTGTTCTATATTTGTGTCACAGTCCTGAACAACAACCCCACCTCCCTTGTCTGTTTTCCATATTACAATGGAGTCATTGGTTTTGAGCAATTTGATTGCTCTTTTTTCTATTTTTGGTGAGATTGTTCCTAATGATTGATTTATTCTGGAGTTTGAGTATATCCACTGTAATCATATTACAAAAGGTCTCAACTTGTGGTCCCTTATACTGGGTAGGGTTGAATTTTGATTTACTTTTGAGCTGAGTTGTTATAGGCTTTTCCAGAATGGTTTCTACTAAACTGTCAAACAGGCTCTGAGTGGATTCTATAGATTCAATCGTCCCAATAACATCTATATTGGTCATAGGTTTCTTATTTTTCTGGTCTTTTAGGGCAAAATATCTCTGGAGAGAGAGTTTTCAAACATATGATTGCAAATCAGTAAGAAGTTGGTACATATTAAACAGACTCTGTAACAACATTTTCAGCTTTATTTCTTCTATCCTATAAGTTCCTATACCTGTTCTAATGTGGTCTGGATTACTGCAGCCTTTTCTAGTTGCACTGTCTCTGTAATATATCTAGTCTTCTTTTCTTTGACAAGCTTTGTCGACCCAGGAAGGAATGGGCTGCCTCTGTTGTAAAGCTCTGTGTGCATTGTTTACTCCTCACTCTCTGCTCTCAGTTTCAGCTTGTCTGTGTAATGCAGTTTCTGAGGGGGGAGGGAGCTGCCTGTCACATGCTGAGAAACTGAGAATCCCAGACTGGAGTGCAAATAATTCACTATGTAATAAAAACTTGTAGTATACTGTAACTATATATATATATATATATACATACATACATACATACACACACACACACACACACACACACACACACACACACACACACCAGTTTGGGCAACCTTGATAATTGTCATGATTTTCCTGTATAAATTGTTGGTTGTTACGATAAAAAATGTCGGTTAGATATGTCATATAGGAGACACACACACTGATATTTGAGAAGTGAAATGAAGTTTATTGGATTTGCAGAAAGTGTGCAATAATTTTTTAAACAAAATTAGGCAGGTGCATACATTTGGGCACCACAAAAAAGAAATGAAATCAATATTTATTAGATCCTCCTTTTTCAGAAATTACAGCCTCTAAACACTTCCTGTAGGTTTCAATGAGAGTCTGGATTCTGGTTGAAGGTATTTTGGACCATTCCTCTTCACAAAACATCTCTAGTTCATTCAGGTTTGATGGCTTCCGAGCATGGACAGCTCTCTTTAACTCGCACTACAGATTTTCAACTATATTCAGGTCTCGGGACTGAGATGGCCATTCCAGAATGTTGTACTTGTTTCTCTGCATGAATGCCTTAGTGGATTTTGAGCAGTGTTTAGGGTTGTTGTCTTGTTGAAGGATCCAGCTTTGTCACCGATTCCTGGACATTGGTCTCCAGAATCTGCTTATACTGAGTGGAATCCATGCGTCCCTCAACTTTGACAAGATTCCCAGTCCCTGCACTAGCCACACAGCCTCACAGCATGATGAAACCACCACCATATCTTACTGTAGGTAGCGGGTGGTTTTCTTGTAATGCTGTGTTGTTTTTCCTCCATGCATAACGCCCAAATAACTAAATTTTAGTTTCATCAGTCCACAGCACCTTATTCCAAAATGAAGCTGGCTTGTCCAAATGTGCTTTAGCAGCTGTTTGTGCTGTGGGCGGAGAAAAGGCTTCCTCTGCATCACTCATACAGCATCTCCTTGTGTGAAGTGTGCCAAATAGTTGAACGATACACAGGGACTCCATCTGCAGCAAGATGATGTTGTAGGTCTTTGGTGCTGGTCTGTGGGTTGACTCTGACTGTTCTCACCATTTGTTGCTTCTGTTTATCCAAAATTTTTCTTGGCCTGCCACTTCGAGCCTTAACTTGAACTGAGCCTGTGGTCTTCCATTTCCTCAATATGTTTCTAACTGTAGAAACAGACAGCTGACATCTCTGAGGCAGCTTTCTGTATCCTTCCCCTAAACCATGATGGTGAAAAATCTTTGTCTTCAGGTCATTTGAGAGTGGTTTTGAGACCCCCATGTTGCTACTCTTCAGAGAAAATTAAAAGAGGAGGGAAACTTACAATTGACCCCCTTAAATACTTTTTCTCATAATTGGATTCACCTGTGTATGTAGGTCAGGGGTCACTGAGCTTACCAAGCCAATTTGAGTTCCAATAATTAGTTCTAAAGGTTTTGGAATCAATAAAATGACAACAGTGCACAAATGTATGCACCTGCCTAATTTTATTTGAACGATTATTGCACACTTTCTGTAAATCCAATAAACTTCATTTCACTTCTCAAATATAACTGTGTGTGTCTCCTATATTATGTATTTAACTGACACTTTTCATCGTAACAACCAACACTTTATAAAGGAAAATCATGACATTTAACAAGGTTGCCCAAACTTTTGCATCCCACTTTATGCGAGGATAAATTGAAGATCGGAATCACTGAGATGTCAATGGTTGGGTTACTATCAACTGTTGGCATTTTGGTCCTGGCTCCACGTTTACCTCTTCCATGAGGTTTAGTTCTGACAAGGGTATTTTCAAGCTTGCTTTTTTGAAGTATTCTGTGATTTCTGGGTAAATGGGTACTGGGAATTGGCTTCATGGTAATCGCGGAGGGATTGGTATGTTGTCCCACCCCTAAAAAAGGCTTATTTGGAGAACTGGTTCTAGTTGGCGTCTACACTAACTGTTGGTGGATCGTCCCCTGTGTTAATCGAGGATGGGACTTTAGTTGGAGTAAATGTTAGTTGGGAGTGCACTTGTGCTTCTGTGACCACCTGTATAAAATTTACCAGAGGGCTACAGGGGGTGCTAAATTTACCAGAGGGCTCTATTGAATTCATTTTGGAAAACAACTATATTACCTTTTTGGACGTTTTTACCCGCGTCAGGGTGCAGTGTAGAAGGGGGGCGCACAACTCACTTATTTTCACCGTGATGTTGCGCTCAGTCCTCACTTCCCTATTAGGCTGCTGACTATACACGGAGACAAGTCCCAGTCACGTTAATTATCACACTATAGCCGCGCCAGTATTCTGTATCATCGTTTGTAATCCAAGCAGTTCCTAGAAATAAAACACAGCAGACCAGGCCTTCTCATAGTGAGTATTGCCTCATCAGTGACACCCTTGTGCAATTACACACACTGCGTGAGGAATTAATGTACTATCACCAGGGTAGATGGGGATCACACACCCCCCTTTCCTTCCCTGCTCACCAGAAGTTTTCTTGTCAGTACTGCATATCACAAAACATCCATGCCGCTTAAAACCTTTAAAAACATCAAACGTATTCTCATAGCGTAAAACCACTTTAATAGGCTCCCAATGGCCCCCACATTAAAACTGCGTACATAAAACTTTCTTGCGTATTAGCATATCACAATACCACATCGCCGCCAGCTCCGGTCACCTCTCACATGCCCAGGCCGCGTCTCCTTCGATCAGTGGTAGTACAACGTGCGTCCTCCAAGTTCCGACCTACGCGTTTCGTCACGTACCAAGTTGTGACTTATCAGGGGCTCATGTACATGTACACCACTTTGTATTGGTCTTTCACGTGGAATTCCAATAAAATTGATGCATGTTTGTGGCAGTAATGTGACAAAATGTGGAAAACTTCAAGGGGGCCGAATACTTTTGCAACCCACTGTATATTTACATGCATGTATATTCTATTACAGCCACTTTATAATTTCATATGGGTGTATATATATATATATATATATATATATATATATATATATATATATATATATATATATATATATATGTGTGTTATTTTATGTTGCTCTCCTCAGAAAGCACACCTCACTCGCCTTAGTAGTGCACGGTGTGTGTCTGCGTGGCTGCCACAGACTTGTACAATCCAAGAACTGAAGTGACCAGCACTGGGTAGTTCAAACTGTAGATTTATTAACTTGCAGAATGACATGCTATCACTTGACAATGAGCGGTTAGCCGCTCGAAATGGCGAAAGTCTGTTGTGAGCAGACCTGGCTGCAGTGTGGACATAGCTCCTGCCGCTGAGTGTGTCCTCTATCTGCTACTTGCAGCAAGAGCTATAAATACAACTAAGAGCTGTAAGTTACATACAGTTAAGATAACATGAATAGTAAAAGACCCAGGGTAAATACTACTTAGAAAACATAAGCGAAGGCGCCAAAGGAAATTTTAAATAAATTGGGGGGGTGTCTTGCTGTCTGAAACTGCCCTGTGTGCGTGGTGTATCACTTTTTTCATATGAATAAGTTATAGCCAATTGGCACTGTTGTGGGACTGACCCTCTAGCCCAGGGGTGCCCACACTTTTTCGGCTCGCGAGCTACTTTAAAATTTGCCAAGTCCAGGAGATCTACCAACATTTAAAGTGTTGCAGACCCCCCCCCCCCCCCCCGTCACGAATAGCCCCCAGGTACAAGTGCCTCCAGTATAGGTAGCTAAGTATAGGTTCCTTCCGCAAAGGTAGCTGGGTACAGGTGCCTTTAGCATAGGTAGGTGAGGATAGGTACCTTCAGCATAGGTAGGTGGGGATAGGTCCCTTTAGCATAGGTAGGTGGGGATGGGTACCTTCAGCATAGGTAGGTAGAGATAGGTGCCTTTAGCATAGGTAGGTAGGGATAGGTGCCTTTAGCATAGGTAGGTAGGGATAGGTGCCTTTAGCATAGGTAGGTAGGGATAGGTGCCTTTAGCATAGGTAGGTAGGGATAGGTGCCTTTAGCATACGTAGGTAGGGATAGGTGCCTTTAGCATAGGTAGGTAGGGATAGGTGCCTTTAGCATACGTAGGTAGGGATAGGTGCCTTTAGCATAGGTAGGTAGGGATAGGTGCCTTTAGCATAGGTAGGTAGGTGGGGATGGGTCCCTTTAGCATAGGTAGGTGGGGATGGGTCCCTTTAGCATAGGTAGGTGGGGGGGGTCCCTTTAGCATAGGTAGGTGGGGGTGGGTCCCTTTAGCATAGGTAGGTGGGGATGGGTGCCATTAGCGTAGGTAGGTGGGGGATGGGTCCCTTTAGCATAGGTAGGTAGGTGGGGATAGGTCCCTTTAGCATAGGTAGGTGGGGACGGGTCCCTTTAGCATAGGTAGGTGGGGAAGGGTCCCTTTAGCATAGGTAGGTGGGCAAGGGTCCCTTTAGCATAGGTAGGTGGGGATGAGTCCCTTTAGCATAGGTAGGTGGGGAAGGGTCCCTTTAGCATAGGTAGGTGGGGAAGGGTCCCTTTAGCATAGGTAGGTGGGGATGGGTCCCTTTAGCATAGGTAGGTGGGGATGGGTCCCTTTAGCATAGGCAGGTGGGGGATGGGTCCCTTTAGTATAGGTAGGTGGGGGATGGGTCCCTTTGGCATAGGTAGGTAGGTGGGGTTAGGTGCCTCTAGCATAGGTAGGTAGGGATAGGTGCCATTAGCGTAGGTAAGATGGGTGCTCAATCACTTACCTCTCTCCAGCGGCGATGTCTGGTCTCCCCTCTCGGACGGAGCACTCCGGTGTAGCGTCAGCTACTGCAGCCCCTCACGTTGTGCAGCCCCGCATGCGCAGTAGGAGCCTGCGTCCTGTGCAGCCATCGTCCAGTGTGTGCGCGTGTGCCCGGCGCCGCCGCCAGCCAGCCATGACGTCGCGTCATGGCCTCTTCAGCCGCGCCTCCTCTCTCTCTTCCCTGCTTCCTATTGGCCGGCGGCTGGCAGCACAATATGATGGGAAAGCTGCCGGCCGCAAATTGTGATGGGACGCGGCCAAGAGGCTGCGATCTACCAAATAGGCGGTCGCGATCTACCGGTAGATCGCGATCGACCTATTGGGCACCCCCGCTCTAGCCCATAACTAAACCATGAGTTTTGTAACTATTTAACTGATACATTCATTCAAAATTATGCATCTTTTTGCCTTCCTTGAATTCGATCTTTCCAAACATCCCCAGTCCCTCAAAATCCCCTCTTTTTTACTCCATCATCTGTATGTCCTTTTTTCCCCTTTCTTGTCCATTCCTCTGTGTATGGACAACGTGTGTGTCCCTGGTCCCTGGGCTGCTTGGGTTCTGCGGACCGTGATGTGTGTGGTTTGTCGCCCAACACCGCTGCGTCCAAATGAATAATGCTTCTTTATTATACTTAAGTACCACTCTATTAGCAACTTTCCCATTATTGTGATATTAAATTATAACACAAAAACCTTAATACGTTATTTCTGAGTCCCCCCTTTTCTCCTTTTCTAATATCCCCTTTTTCTAAACCATACTTTTTTTTTTGTTTTTTCTTTTCTTCTCCTCTTCCCCTTTGTTTACATCCCCTCATTCCCTTTTTTCATTTTTCTTTTTTACCAGTAAAAGTTTATTGAAACAGAAAAAAAATTACAGCACAAGATCCTCACAGAGCTTATTTCATTTTTTTAGTCCTGTCAGTAACCCACACCCCCTGTGCTGATTAGATTTGAATACCTAATTTTTTCCCCACCTCCCGCCCCCGTGATACCTCTGCAATTTGAATATTCATGACATAATAGCCCCACCCACTCAATGCTTACTGGCTGAAATTGAATGGTCACCATATTGATTTTATTAACGTCCTGAAGTAATGGAGGGTGGTCCTCCATAAAACACAGGGCCGGTCCGCCAATGAGGCGGGTTCCTCAGGCGGAAAAGTCGGGGGGTGGCACTGGAGCTTGAGGGGTTAGTGGGCAGGAAGGGGGTATTGGGCACAGTGGCGGGGAGGGGGGTCGGACCCCCTTCCCTTACCTGGGTCCCCCGTTCTGCGCTCCCCCTCCAGCTATTAACAGCAGGGTAGTGATATCAGGCAGCGCCAGCGAGAGGGGATGACTCACCTCTTCCGCATTTCAGCGTGCGTTCCACTCTCGTCACTTCCTGAAATGCCGCCCACTGTACTGTAAGTGGACGACATTGCAGGAAGTGACGAGAGTGGAGCACACGCTGGAACGTGGAAGAGGTGAGTCATCCTCGCTCACTGGTGCTGCCTGATACCACAATGGTGCTGCTGTACTTAATAGCTGGAGGTGGAGCGCAGATCGGGGGAGGTAGGAGAGGGAGGTTGTTGGTGCCCGTTTGGAGGTCCCCGCCACTGTGCCCAATACCCCCTTCCTGCCCGTTACCTCCCCAGTTTGGTGCCCCCCCCCCCCCCACTGCCATGGTGTGGGGGCGGTCTCTCCTAAGTTTGTCATAAGTTTGTCTCAGGCGGCAAAAAAGTCTAGAACCGGCCCTGGTGAAGCGTGTTGTCATATTGCCGATTAAATACCCCTTTTTAACTGTTCTAGCTCCCTCGCTGCCTTATTTTCACACGCCGTTGCATTTTTTTTTTTTTTTTTTTTTTACTAAAACAGCATTCAAAGGGTTACACACAGGACTTGAAAGTTCAGTGCAGAGAAATCTAGATGCATCCGAAGTGGAGATAATGTTATCTTGTGTTTACTTGTATCAAGTGAGGAATGTGACACATTCTCTGACTGTACAGAAGCTCCTGGATACAGACAGACACTCAAACCAGTTATGAATAAAATGCAAAGACAGCTTTAAAAGCAAAAAACTGTACTTTTGGGAACTTGTAATTTCTAAATGAATAAGAATACTTATGCACAAATGCAAATATGATAACCGTATGGCATATAAAAAGTAGGAAAACATGTTTTTATTGAATATTATGTCAGGGTTTTATACCGCTTTAAGAAGGGAAAAGCCACAAGGGTCTCAGGAGTGGCAAATTCAATCCACTCACACATGCCTCCCTCATGCTCGCATGACACTAATGCATATCAAAAGATAGTAGATAAATGCTCCTAAGTGATATGTGCATGATGTTGCAATGAGGATAAAGTTCCTAACAAACTCAGTCAGGGCTCAGTCATTCCTGAGCTCCCAAGCAACTTGGGTTAATTAGCAGTTTTCACCAGTCCTGTATAGCAGATGGTGGCATGACAACGCCAGCCGGCAGATGAAAGTTACATGTGCTCTGCACGCACAGTTCCTGTGATATGATACAAGTAGTTAATTCATCTTCCAGGTGGATTTCCACAAAGCTTAGCAAGTGGGGTTAGTGTGCAGACCGCACATGGCAGTATGAGTAAGCAATCGAAGTTATGATGAAGTGTACACACAAAGCTGAATGCAGCTATTTCACAGTCTAGTGTTACGTCTTCAGATGGATTAGCGCTGATTAAGCAAGCAGGATTAATCATGCAGACTGCACATAGCAGCATAAGCAACCAGTGTGGCTCAAGCAATATACAAGCAAGGCTGCATATGGCTAAATGACAGTCTGGCAACACAGTTCATGGAGCGCAGTAATCCTCGCTACTGTGGCCAAACCTCCCACCTACAGGTTTGGCCCAATGTTCTTCCTCAGGCTGTGACGTCTCTACCATACAGGCCTGATTGGCGGATTGCTGCAGAGATGGTTGTCCTTCTGGAAGGTTCTCCTCTCTCCACAAAGGACCTCTGGAGCTCTGACAGAGTGACCATCGGGTTCTTGGTCACCTCTCTGACTAAGGCCCTACTTCCCCCGATCGCTCACTTTAAATGGCCGGCCAGCTCTAGGAAGAGCTTTGAACTTCTAACACTTATGGATGATGGAGGCCACTGTGCTTATTAGGACTTTCAAACTAGCAGAAATGTTTGTGCCTTGAGACGATCCTGTCTCGGCAATCTGCAGACATTACCTTTGACTTCATGCTTGGTTTGTGCTCTGACATGAACTGTTAACTGTGGAACCTTATATAGACAGGTGTGTGTGTGTTTTTCCAGAACATGTCCATTAAACTGAATTTAAACAGGTGGACTATAATTAAACTGTAGAAACATCTCAACACGTACACAAAATGGTCAAGCCTACGTAGGTATTTAAAGTGCTAAACTAATGGTGGAGGTGGAGGGGAAATATTACAACAACCGAGGTGACATGTGATATGATGAGATAGACATGAGTATGTACAGTGCTAAGCACACAAATACCGTATTTTTCGGAATATAAGACGCACTTTTTCTCCTCCAAATTTTGGGGAGAAAAGTGGGTGCGTCTTATATTCTAAAGATACCAAAAAATGAATGCAGAGTGCGCAGGGAAGCTGAACCGCCGCTATACATTACCTGATCCTGCAGCCACGATCCTCCCCCCCGGCAGTCGGCGATCCTCTTCAGCATCCTCCTTTCATCCTGGGTCCCGCAGCGTGTTCCTCTTTAGTGGCAGTGGTAGGCAGGGACACTGTCCGCCTAACGCTGTGCAGAGCCGCCGGGGTCTGCTGGGCCATCTCCATAAACACTGCCGGGGTCTGCTGGGCCATCTCCATAAACACTGCCGGGGTCCGCTGGGCCATCTGCATAATCGTCGCTGGAGTCCGCTGGGTCATCTGCAATAGCCGCTGAAGTTCGCTGGGTCGCCGCCTCCATACACGCAGTTCTCTGCACTAGCCGCGCACGTGCGCCAGGGGTCATGCATGACCCCTGGCGCACGTGCGCGGCTAGTGCAGAGAACTGCGTGTATGGAGGCGGCGACCCAGCGAACTCCAGCGGCTATTATGCAGATGACCCAGCGGACTCCAGCGGCGATTATGCAGATGGCCCAGCGGACCCCGGCAGTGTTTATGGAGATGGCCCAGCGGACCCCGGCGGCTCTGCACAGCGGTAGGCGGACGGTGTCCCTGCCTACCGCTGCCACTAAAGAGGAACACGCTGCAGGACCCAGGATGAAAGGAGGATGCTGAAGAGGATCGCCGACAGCCGGGGGGAGGATCGCGGCTGCAGGATCAGGTAATGTATGAAAGTGTATTGTAGTGTATTATAGTGTAGTTAATTGGACTGTATTTTAGTGTAGTGCAGTTAATTGGAGTGTAGTTTAGTGTAGTTAATTGTAGTTTAGTGCAGTGCAGTGCAGTGTAGTTTAGTTTAAGTGTAGTGTAGTGTATTGCTGTATAGTGTATTGTAGTGTAACTGGTGGGGAAATAGGGCATAGTGTAGTGTAACTGAGCAGTGTAGTGTAGATAGAGTAGCTTAGAAAATTTTTTGGGGGGATAAATGTCCATAAGACGCCCCTGCAGTATAGACGCACATAGGTTTCGTTTTTTTCCTGATTTTTGCCCTCTAAACCTAGGTGCGTCTTATATGCCGGAGTGTCTTATATTCCGAAAAATACGGTAACTAGGCTGTGTTCCTTTTTTTTTTCTCTGCCTGAAAGAGTTCATCAGGTATGCAAATTACAGTTTCTGCCTGGGTCAGGACCGGGTCAGACTATAGCATAAGCCTTAATGATAATTACAGCCATAAAACATTTTCCTGTCAGTAAATGGCTTCTGAGAGCAGAAAAGAGATAAAGGGCCAATAGTTCATAGATTTGAGCTCTGGCATACTTCAATGAAGGTGTCATTGAGCAGAGACAATATAACAGTAAAAACTAGATTTAATTATAAAATAAAACAGAGGGATATCTTAAAAAATCATTTTTAGGAGAAGGAGGATAGATACAATTGTTTTTCTCATAAGTTTATTTTCACCTCAGATGTCCTTTAACCCTCCTGGCGGTTTGTCAAAATCCGCCAGGGGGCAGCAAATACGTTGTTTTAAAAAAAAAAAATTTTATGTAGCGAGACGAGGTCTCGCTATATGATAGCCGCGGCATCCCCCCAGCCCCTCCGATCGCCGCCAGCGATCGGAGATCAAGAGATCCCGTTCAAAGAACGGGATCTCCTGGAGGACTTCCCCCGTCGCCATGGCGACGGGGCGGGATGACGTCACCGATGTCAAAGGGGACTCCGATCCACCCCACATGTCAGAATTCTAGCGGTTTTATTTATGCAGGAAAAGATGTCATATGTATATGTGTTAAGTTTTAATGTTCTATGCAAAATTTCATTGTAAAGTGAAAAGTTAGAGTACTTTATATTGCTCTGTGACATAGCATATACCAGGCTGTGAGGCCTATAAGATTATTCTAGTTACAAAAAGTCAGAGCATTCTTGTTTATGCTAGTGCGTGGCCTTGATATTTAAAGAGGCTTCTGTGTGAAGACAGAAAAGCAAGTTAAACTTACATTACTGCAGTAATTATAAATGCACATAATTATTACACACAGATATTATTACTCTAAATATTAATGATCAATACAGACTCTTTAAAGAAAGAAATAGTTATTGTTAAACCCTATATAATAGAATCTATTACTTTAAAATATATTTAAAAGCTAGTGATGATTTGGGTTTGTGAAACCTTCTTGTGAGATTGTTTTAGTTTTAGAAGATGTTGACATGTTTCTTAGCTTGAAGGCCAAGGCCAGCAAGAAAATATAAACATTTCCCAGACAGAGAAAGTCAAAACATGGAAGATATAAAATATAAAACAAGGGGTTTTCCCAATTAGTTAAAGATGACTCCATGATGCCAACTGGTGGTTACATAGTTTTATAAAACCAACATTATTAATAGATTGTTATTTGTTATTAAATGCTGACCTCTGCCGGTTGAAATTAGATATTTATTTCTTCATCAGAAAGACAAATATATGGAAAAGGATTTTATATTATCAAGATTTAATGTGCAATTATTTCTTTTATGATTAATTGTTTTAAGAAGAATTATATAAAAAGCTTTATATTTAAATAAGTATATTAGAAGCACTGTATGTTTTAATAAGCCTTAAATTGCTGAAGGCTCTTACAGGTCTGTGTATAGGGTCAACCTGACCTGGGAAAGTACAGACACATTCCAAAAACTAATTAGCAGCGAACACTTTATCAGAAATGCGTCATAAATGACATTGTTTAGTCTCCATGTCTGGGTCAGCCAACAGACAAGATGGCTGTTGACGTCCATTTTTAATTAAGTACGTCAGAAATGACCCTATATCAAATGTCAAGCACTCCAAATGACGTAAATTCCCACAAGATAAGGTAATTAAGAATTTATAAACAATAATATTGTGACTTAGGAAATCAAAACATGATAAAGCATTGACGCACGGAAGCTTTAGCCAATCAGAACCTGGGATCCAGGGAAGTTCCAGATTAGGCAGCCATATTGCCTCCAACCCCTATAAAAGTAGAAGCTGAAAGCTCATAGTTTGCAGAAGCCCAACAATCTCCTGAGAAGACACATGAGGCAGAAGCTACCTTCCCACAAGTGGTTCTAGATGCTGAAGAGATGTCAGAGAAGGGGTAATATGCTTAATATTCTGGTGATTTACTTTATTAATTTTTCAGCATTAAGTTTTATTAAGATGTTAGCAAGAAGTTTTTTAAAGCTATTTTTTATGTTATTTCTTTAAGAAGATTACTACAAGTTTTACACAGCTACTAGATATACACAGCTATCGATACAGATGAGACTACTTTTGATCTTATTCTACATAACACAACTGTTATATTCTTTTTTGAATATACTTAGAAGATTGATGATCGTTTGGCTATAAAGCCTTGATGAGATGGAATACTGTTAGAAGGAAACACTACTTGGAACTGTTCATATTTTGTATATATGCTGTATGATAAGCAAATACAATTTTTTATATAAAATCATACACTGAGTGCTCTGATTCATTTCAAGGTATACCGTCAATCTATAATTACTGTTATAGAGGGTTCAGACGCCACTATGCCGGATTTATATGATAGCAATGCTTTAAGGGCTGGTCCTTTACTGAGTTAGCAATCATGAAAAAGGCAAAAACCGCTCAGGTTTTTGACACACAGCGCTGCCTGGCACTGATTGGCCAGGCAGCGCACGGGGTCTGGGGGGGGGGGGGGGGGCGGCTGCGGCGACGCGTATAGCGGCGGATCGGCGGCGATCGGGCACTGCACGCAGCTAGCAAAGTGCTAGCTGCGTGCAGCAAAAAAAAAATTATGCAAATCGGCCCAGCGGGGCCTGAGCGGTGCCTCCCGGCGGCATAGCCCGTGCTCAGCACGGGCTTACCGCCAGGGAGGTTAAAGTAAACCTCCGGACTAAAAATCGACTCAGCAAAACTGAAAAGGCATTGTGTTTCTTTAACAGTTTCACAGCATCAGAACTTTGTTTCTCTTATACAAGCCTCATTTTTAGCTGCACAGAAGAAAACTGCCCAGGCTTTTTTCCCCTGATGCTGTGCAAAGCCTGATGGGATTTCTGATTTTGTTGTTCTCGTTCTGCTGTTTTGGTGCAATTTTTTTTTTTTTTATACATTTTGAATTTGACATTTGAAGCCTAGCGTGTGCAGCTGGGAGGGGTTATCAGGACACAGGATAGTTGGAACTGTCTCCTGCTCCTTGTCACCTCCTTTCAAGCAAAAAGATGGCTGCCCCCATGACAAAGATGGCAGCCCCCATGAATCACAAACATTTGCCTGTTCTTTTTAAAACAGGGTGGGTAAGAGATTATATTACCTATCCTAATTAACATAACTAATGTAACTTGATGACAGTATGTTTGTTTAGGCTGAAATTCACCTTTAAAGTGACTCTGTAACAAAAATTATAACGTTTTTTCTACCATCCTACAAGTTCCTAAACCTATTCTAATCTGTTCTGGCTCAATGCAGCACTTTGTACTATGACGGTCTCTGTAATAAATCAATGTATCTTTCCCCTGTCAGACTTGTCGGCCTGTGTCTGGAAGGCTGCCAACTCTTCCGTGCTGGTCTGTTCCTCTATGCACACTCCAGTGTGTGTTTTATTTACATAAGCCAGCAGCGTCTCTGCTATCTTATCAGTGATAGAAGAGAGCTGGATAAAAATCCTCCTCTGTTAGGCTGTGAAAGTAGCTGGCTGACACATACTGAAGAATTACAAACACAGGCACAGGCAGAGCTGTCTGCAGGAAGCCTGTAATGTTCAGTGCATGAGAGAAGAAGGGGACAGAAGGTAAACACACAAATGATCTTTTGAGATTCAAAAGGAAAGCTGTATACAGCCTGCTTGTGTATGGATGTATTTTCTATGTGTGGACATATTGTACATTAATCTACTTCCTGTTTTGGTGGCCATTTTGTTTGTTTATAAACAAACTTTTTAAAACTGTTTTTGACTACTTTTAATGCGGCGGGGAGCGGCGAAATTGTGACAGAAGGTAATAGGAGATGTCCCCTAACACACTGGTATGTTTACTTTTGTGCGATTTTAACAATACAGATTCTCTTTAAGATTACCAGCATCATGGCTTTCCTGGTGGAATTACAAAGTTCCCCAGGTAAACAATGTCTGAAAGTATCCAGAAGTTGAGAGAGAAGAATAGAGGTATACTTCTTGCTTGGCCTGTTTAAATAGCTACAAGGTAGAACAAAGTGTTACCATTAAGGTCAGATAAATAATTTCCTGGAAGAAGTGAAATTACCTGTTTGGCGATTTTAATCAGTTTGAGGTTTCCAGGTCCTAGACAGGCGTCTGTAAATATTGATCTACAACAGAAAACAAATAGTTTAACTAAAGGATGTATTTTTCACTCACCCAAACTAACTACTGTATGTAACTATGTGTAACTATGGACATTAACAACAATATACTGAAATTATAGAGAATTTAATCTTCCATCAGTTAATTAGTAAAACCCTAAACTGGACTTTCCTGAATCTCATATTTTTAATTTGGTTTTAAAGGTTAAAAATCTAGGTTTGAAAATGTAAAGTGGTATAAAACTTTGATATAACATTCAAAAAGGTGTTTTCCAACTTTTTATTATCCATACAGTTACCATATTTGCTTTAGGGCACAAGTCATTTGTAAACAGACAATATTACAAGTTCCCAAAGAACAGTTTATCTGCTCAGAGCTTCAATTGCATTTTATTGCATAGCTGCTGTATTTTTATTTTAAAATCTATCTAGTGATCACTTCTCAGCTCTCTGCTTGTATAGCAGAGAGAGCTCTTTTCCAGCACAGCTAGGAATGTAGCAGACAAGGTAATGTAAACAAAAGATAAGGTTATCACCTCTTTGGATGAGGCCAGAAGCTGCCCATTGAAGCAAGGAGTTTTCCACTGATGAACACATTGTTCAAGTGTGCTCTAGCCCACTGATTAACATTGGTCGCAGTTATCCTGTGCAGTAAATGCACAGAAAAACAAAACTGACGATTGGAGACAGGCCATTAGAGCAGAGAAGAAATGCTGAATTTATACCACTTTAACTATCTCACTGGCTTCTGTGGTTTATATTTTTTAACCTCTGAGGACCGCGGTGTTAAACCCCCCTAGTGACCAGGCAATGTGTTTGTTAATTGGGCCACTGCAGCTTTAAGGCCAAGCTGCAGGGCCACACAACACAGCACACAAGTGATTCCCCTTCCTTTTCTTCCCACCAACAGAGCTTCCTGTTGGTGGCGTCTGATCCCCCCCCCCCCCCAGTGTTTATTTAATTTTTAAAAAAATAATTATTATATTGATTTTTAAATACATTTCTTTCTTTCTCCCCCCCCCCCCCCCTAAACCCTCCCTCCCCCTGCTAGCCAATCGCTGTGATCGGCTGTCATAGGCTTCAGTCTATGACAGCGGATCACCACCGACACTCTGGAGGGGACAGCCGTGTCACACGGCTGTCCCCAGTACAGCGCTGCTGCACATTGCAGCACTGTACAAGGCAATTAGACAGCGGTTTTGCCGTCTAACAGTCTCCGCCGCTTGGAGACTGAAGGCAGCAGATGCTGCACGCGCTCTCCTGCTAGCCCAATAGAAGACCGTTCACGCCAATCAGCATGGAACGGTCCTGGGGCTGCCACCGCGTTCAATTGGCGTGGAGCGGTCAGCAAGTAGTTAAGCAGCCATACAAAATAATGAAAACTTCTTTAGCTTCCTATCTCCCTCTGCTGTCAGTTTGTCTCAGTTGCATTCAAGTTTTATTACTTAGGGCTTGTTTGCATATGCAGTGCAGGAGCCGTGCGTCAGCGCGGCTCTGTGTTGCACGAGATTCTTCAAGGGCGGCGCGTGTGATCCCATTCATTATAATAAATGGGATCGCATGCACAATTGCCCCAAAATGCGTGCACCCATGCGCTGCGATTCAGTGATGATCACAGCTCATGTATGGAAACATCAGAGTGCAGTCTATGCACTCTCTAATGTCCTTGCGATCAGGTTTCCATAAGCGCAGCTAAAAGCGCGCATATGGAAACGAGCCCTCAGGAATAGTTCTTAGGGGGAATTAAAGTGAACTCGAGGTGAGAGAGCGATATGCAATGGAGGCTGCCATATTTATTTCCTTTTAAAGTGAACCAGAGACGAAGCACCCTCATGTATTTTACCATATATATCAGTGGGAACATTAGAGAAAACACCTACCCTGCTCTCTCTTTCATCCTCACTGCTAAAAGTGTCTGTTATCAGCTGTGATAAGAATCCCCGACTGAGCATTCAGTCTAGCTTTGCCGGGAATGATTATTGCTGAGTCATTATAGCAGAGCCACAAGGGGGCAGGCTTGGGCTTGAAAAGACACCAGAGAAGACAGACTCAGCTATAATCATTCTGTAGCAAAGCCAGACTGAATGCTTAGTCAGTGATTCTTATCAGAGGTGATAACAGTCAGATTACACAGAGAACAATGAAACAAAGAGCAGAGTAGGTGTTTACTGTCATGTTCCCACTGATTTATAAGGTAAAATACATGAGGGTGCTTCCTCTCTGGTTCTCTTTAAAGTGAACCAGAGACGAAGCATCCTCATGTATTTTACCATATATATCATTATTTACTGTTCAGATTGCTTCTTTCAGCCCAGATAAAATCCCCGACTAAGCATTCAGTCTGGCTTTGCTATAATGACTCAGCTATAATGACTCCTGAGCAGAGCCACAAGGGGGCAGGCTTGGGCTTGAAAAGACAGCACAGAAGACAGACTCAGCTATAATGATTCCTGAACAAAGCCAGACTGAATGCTCAGTCGGGGATTTTATCAGGGCTGATAAGAAGCAATCGGAACAGTAAATAATGAAACAGAGAGCAGAGTAGGTGTTTTCTCTAATGTTCCCACTGATATATATGGTAAAATACATGAGTGTGCTTTGTCTCTGGTTCCCTTTAATGTCTGCTTCTGCAGACATTAAAAACCCAGAACTAGCATGTGTACAGCAACCCCTGACGCCTCTCAGCCAGCAATCCGTCTGGCAATGGGTGGTAATAAAATAGCAATCAATGTGAAAATGCAACACCTTAGTGGCCGGGAACAGAGCACATTTCTAGCCTGCAGGCTAACAATGTGCCTGTAATCCTCAGACCAGTCATGTCGCCTGAGGGACCAGGTGTGCAAGGCTCAATAAGGGCTGATTCAAAGGGGCGACTGCAGGCGCCTGTCCACATTGTTTACCCCAGGATCCTCATTACAATGGCCTCAATTCACTAAGCTTATCTACCTGTCTTTAATAATGTTTCTAGAGTTATCACCATGGTGATGAGGCATGTAGTATTCAGGAAACATTTTACCTCAGGCAAACCTAAAGTTAACACTTCTGTCTTTAAGTTAACTCTTCGATCATTAAAATAACTCCAGAATTCTAAAGTTAAAGGCCTCAGTTCACTAAGCTTATCTCCTGTCTTTAATAACGTTTCTAGAGTTATCGCCATGGTGATAAGGCTAGTAGTATTCAGGAAACATTTTACCTCAGGCAATCCTAAAGTTAACTCTTCTGTCTTTAAGTTAACTCTTCAATCCTTAAAATAACTCCAGAATTCTAAAGTTAAAGACAGGGGGCCATATGCAATTTACTTTTTCTCCTGAGTTTTCTCCTGGGAGAAAATTTTTCATTTTTCGATTTATAATAACTTTTTAACACATTGGCCTCAATTCACTAAGCTTATCTCCTGTCTTGAATAACTCTTCTAGAGTTGTTACCATGGTGATAAGGCATGTAGTATTCAGGAAACATTTTACCTCAGGCAAACCTAAAGTTAACTCTTCTGTCTTTAAGTTAACTCTTCAATCCTTAAAATAACTCCAGAGTTAAAGACAGGCTGTTTATTAACTGCGTGTGAAAATAACTACAGAGGAGGTAAATTAACTACAGAGGAGGTAAAATAACTACAGAGGAGGTAAAATAACTACAGAGGAGGTAATTTAACTACAGAGGAGGTAACTTAAGGAATGAAGAGATAAGATAACTCTCTCACTGTGTGGAGGTAAGTTTTCTCTTGCCTTATTATCTCCACCATGATCTTAGTGAATTGAGGCCAATCAATGGAAGCATTCACCTCCATGCATTTACCTTCAATTAATTGTGCAAGCACCCTGGTCAATTGAATTTTCCGAGACGCCACATATAGCTTTTAGCATAGCAGAAAAGCATTTGACATCAGTGAAAAGTGCTGCCGGCAGTCGCCCGTGTGAGCCAGCCCCAAGATATTGCATTTTCACACTGATAGCTATTTTAATACCACCCATTACAAGGGTTTATGTTTCTCCTCCTCCCTCTTTCCTTTGTCCATATTACCCAACATGGTGCTAGTTAGTCAGCCTTCTGAAATGGTCACAAGTAATTGTTGGGCAACAGAAGGTTTAATGCCTTCATGTAACTGAAAAGTACATGCTCTACCAGTGTTCCCCAACCCTGTCCTCAAGGCCCACCAACAGTGCATGTTTTGTGGAAATCCACACAGGTAGTTAATCAGCTCTGCCGAGACACTAATTACCTCACCTGTGCGCGTTTGTGGTTTCCTGCAAAATATGTACTGTTGGTGGGCCCTGAGGACAAGGTTGGGGAACTCTGCTCTACACTGTCTATGTTAAGTGTACAATTTCCAGAAGTAGCAAGACTTTTCATTTGTACAGAGCCCTTAATATGACAGCCATTATTGTGATCTTTATATAGTTGTGGATCAGCTTCTAAATCCATCTTCTCTCCAGAATAATAAAATGTTCCTCCCAATGCTAATACCGTATATACTCTAGTATAAGCCGACCCGAGTATAAGCCGACCCCCCAACTTTCCCCCCCAAAAATTGGGGAAAAGTATTGACCTGTGTATAAGCCAAGGATAGGAATTGCTCCAGCTACTGATCCAACTGAGAGGCCCCTACCCGCCACCATACTCACAATAGAGCAGGGAGGGCACAGTGGAGATAGCTGTCCCCCTCTCCTCCATGGCAGAGTGCATGCTAAATGGCCTCCTCCCCCCACCATTGCCACAATGGGTCAGTGGGGGCACAGTGGTGATAGCTATGTGGGCTTTGTGCCATGCTACCCCCCCCTCATCCATGGCAGAGTGCATGCTAACTGGCCCCCCCTGAGTGTCCCCTCTACCCCACCAAAGGCACAATGGAGCCATGGGTAAACAGTGGTGACAGCTGTGTGGGCTTTGTGCCATGCTGCCCCCCTCCGTGCAGAGTCATGCTAATTGCTCCCCCCCCCCTCTGAGTGCCTCCTCCCTCCACTAGCCACAACAGAGCAGGGAAGGCACAGTGGTGATATCTGTGTGGGCTTTGTGCCATGCTGCCCCCCTCCGTGCAGAGTCATGCTAATTGCTCCCCCCTCTGAGTGCCCCATCCCTCCACTAGCCACAACAGAGCAGTGGGGGCACAGTGGTGATAGCTGTGTGGTCCGTGCTGCCCCCTCTACCTGACTGAGCGCATGCTCTGAGTACCCCCTCCCGCCGCCACCTCTTACCCCGCCATAGGCACAGCGGAGAAGTGCGGGGACGGCAGTAACAGCTGTGTGATCCGTGCTGCCCCCTCTCCCTGACTGAGCGCATGCTAATTTGCATAGTGTGGTTAGGCCTATTGCGCTGCTCTCACCTCCTGTCCGGGCCTCTTTCCGTGTCTCCGGTAGTTCCTCTGCTCCAGCTCTTTCATCGCCTATGCCGCTCGTTATCGCTGTCAGCAGCATGGAGCTCCGGTCTCGTCGGGACAGTGTGCAGCCAGGGACACTCATAGTCGTGCTATGACGCCATCTAGTGGCGCTTCACACGATGTGCTGCACGCGTCATAGCAATGAGCCTATGAGTGTTCCTGGCTGCGCACTGTGTCCCAACGAAACCGGAGCTCCATGCTGCTGACGGATAACGAGCGGCATAAGGAGATGAAAGAGCTGGGGGCAGAGAAAATACCGGAGAAGCAGAAGGACGCCCGGACAGGAGGTGAGAGCAGCGCGATAGGCCTCACCTCACTATGCAAATTAGCATGCGCTCAGTCAGGAGGAGTTGGCAGCACGGATCGCACAGCTGTTACTGCCGTCCCCGCACTTCTCCGCTGTGCCTATGGCGGGTAAGAGGTGGCGGCGGGAGGGGGCACTAAGAGGGGGGGTCACAGTAACTTGTCAGACTCGAGTATAAGCCGAGACCCCCACTTTTGGGCCACTTTTTTGGGCCCGAAATCTCGGCTTATACTCGAGTATATACGGTACATTAGCAAGAAAAAGTATGTGAACCGTTTGGAATTATGTGCATTTCTGCACAAATTGGTCATAAAAAGTCACAACCATAGACAATCACAATCTGCTTAAACTAATACCACACAGATAATTAAATGTTTCCGTTTTTATTGAACACACCATGTAAACATTCACAGTGCAGGTGGAAAAAGTATGTGAATCCTTGGATTTAATAACTGGTTGAACCTCCTTTGGCAGCAATAACTTCAACCAAACATTTCGCGCAGTTGCAGATCAGATGTGCACAACGGTCAGAAGTAATTCTTGACCATTCCTCTTTACAGAACTGTTTCTGTTCAGCAATATTCTTGGGATGTCTGCTGTAAATCGCTTTCTTGATGTCATGACACAGCATCTCAATTGGGTTGAGGTCAGGACTCTGACTGGGCCACTCCAGAAGGCTTATTTTCTTCTGTTGTTGATTTACTTCTATGCTTTGGGTCGTTGTCCTGTTGCAACACCCATCTTCTGCTGAGCTTCATCTGGTGGACAGATGGCCTTAAGTTCTCCTGCAAAATGTCTTGATGAACTTTGGAATTCATTTTTCCTTCAATGATAGCAATCCGTCCAGGCCCTGATGCAACAAAACAGCCCCAAACAATGATGCCCCCACCACCATACTTCACAGTTGGGATGAGGTTTTGATGTTGGTGTGCTATGCCTCTTTTTCTCCACACATAGTTTCTTCCAAACAACTGAACTTTGGTATCAACTGTCCACAGAATATTTTGCCAGTACTGCTGTGGAACATCCAGGTGATCTTTTGCAAACTTTAACCACTTGCCGGCCGCCCACTACCTATGGGCGTCGGCAAAGTGGCACCCACAGGACCGTGTAATGCCAATCGGCGGCGGCTCCTGGGGGACTGAATAGCCGGGGATCGCATCCGCCGGCAATAGGCTCCACCCACCTGTGACGTCAACCCGCCGGCTATTTAGTAGTGCCGGCGGGTTGTTAACCCCCAATCTGCTGCATGCAAAGTGTATAATACACTTTGTAATGTAATGACAGGTTGCCTCCTGCCCTGGTGGTCCCAGTGATCGAGGGACCACCAGGGCAGGAGGCAGCCCCACTAGTAAACACAACAGCACACTGATCCTGCCCCCTGATCGCCCACAGCACCCCTCAGGACACCCCCCCCCCCCCCCCGATCACCTTCTCAGACCACAGTTTGCACCCAATAACATCCTAATCACCCATCAATCACCCCCTGTCACTATCTGTCAACGCTATGTTTTAGATTAGGTCCTAAACTGCCCCCTGGGGGCTCCTGATCACCCCCCACACCCTCAGATCCTCCCCAGACCCTCCCCCCAGACCCACCCCGTGTACTGTATACATCTATTCTCCCCTGTAATCACCCACTGATCACCTGTCAATCACCCATCAATCACCACCTGTCACTGCTACCCATTAGATCAGACCCTAACCTGCCCCTTGCGGGCACCTGATCACCCGCCCACACCCTCAGATCGCCCGCAGACCTGCCCTCAGATCACTTCCCAAGTGAATTGTTTACATTTGTTCTCCCCTCTAATCCCCCACTGATCACCCATCAATCACCTATCAATCACCCCCTGTCACTGCTACCCATCAGATCAGACCCTAATCTGCCCCTTGTGGGCACCCAATTACCCGCCCACAGACCCCCCCCTGATCACCTCGCCAGTGCATTGCTTGCATCTATTCTCCCCTCTAATCACACCCTGATCACCTATCAATCACCCAGTCACCCCTGTCACCACCTGTCACTGCTACCCATCAGATCAGACCCTAATCTGCCCCTTGCGGGCACCCAAACACCCGCCCACACCCTCAGATCGCCCTCAGACCCCCCCTGATCACCTCGCCAGTGCATTGCTTGCATCTATTCTCCCCTCTAATCACACCCTGATCACCTATCAATCACCCAGTCACCCCTGTCACCACCTGTCACTGCTACCCATCAGATCAGACCCTAATCTGCCCCTTGCGGGCACCCAAACACCCGCCCACACCCTCAGATCGCCCTCAGACTCCCCCTGATCACCTCCCCAGTGCATTATTTACATCTGTTCTCCCCTCTAATCACCCACTGATCACCCATCAATCACCCCGTCACTGCTACCCATCATACCCATCAGATCAGACCCTCATCTGCCCCTTGCGGGCACCCAATCGCACGCCCACACCCTCAGAACGCCCTCAGACCCCCTGATCACCTCGCCAGTGCATTATTTACATCTGTTCTCCCCTCTAATCACCCACTGATCATCCATCAATCACCCCGTCACTGCTACCCATCAGATCAGACCCTAATCTGCCCCTTGCAGGCACCCAATTACCCACCCACACCCTCAGACCCCCCCTTGATCACCTCCCCAGTGCATTGCTTGCAACTATCCCCCCCTCTAATCACACCCTGAGACACCCATCAATCACCTCCTGTCACCACCTAGCACACCTACCCATCAGATCAGGCCCTAATTTGCCCCGTGTGGGCTCCTGATCACTCGGCCAAACCCTCAGATCCCCCTCAAACCCCCCTCTGATCACCTCCCCAGTGCACTGATTGCATCTATTCTCCCCTCTAATCACCCCCTGAGACACCCATCAATCACCTCCTGTCACCCCCTAGCACTCCTATCCATCAGATCAGGCCCTAATCTGCCATACTCATAGGACGTTGGGCCCCTTAGCGCACCTAGGCTGCAAAAAAGTGTCACACATGTGGTATCGCCGTACTCAAAAGAAGTAGTATAATGTGTTTTGGGGTGTATTTTTACACATACCCATGCTGGGTGGGAGAAATATCTCTGTAAATGGACAATTGTGTGTAAAAAAAAATCTCATTTACAGAGATAGTTCTCCCACCCAGCATGGGTATGTGTAAAAATACACCCCAAAATACATTATACTATTTCTCCTGAGTACGGCGATACCACATGTGACACTTTTTTGCAGCCTAGGTGCGCTAAGGGGCCCAAAGTCCTATGAGCACCTTTAGTCTCTACAGGGGTGCTTACCATTTAGCACCCCCAAAATGCCAGGATAGTAAACACACCCCACAAATGACCCCATTTTGGAAAGTAGATACCCCAAAGTATTCAGAGAGGGGCATGGTGAGTCCGTGGCAGATTTTTTATTTTTTTTTGTCACAAGTTAGCAGAAATGGAAACTTTTTTAAAAAAATTTTTTCTTGTCACAAAGTGTCATTTTCCGCTAACTTGTGACAAAAAATAAAATCTTCTATGAACTCACCATGCCTCTTAGTGAATACTTTAGGGTGTCTTCTTTCCAAAATGGGGTCATTTGGGGGGTATTTATACTATTCTGGAATTCTAGCACCTCATGAAACATGACAGGTGCTCAGAAAAGTTAGACATGGTTCAAAATGGGAAAATTCACTTTTTGCACCATAGTTTGTAAACGCTATAACTTTTACTCAAACTAATAAATATACACTTATTGGATTTTTTTTTTATCAAAGACATGTAGCACCATAAATTTAGACAAAAATTTATATAGAAATTTTACTTTATTTGAAAAATGTCAGCACAGAAAGTTAAACAAATATTTTTTTTTGACAAAATTCATGTCTTTTTTGATGAATATAATAAAAACAAAAAAAAAATCACAGCAGCAATCAAATAGCACCAAAAGAAAGCGGTATTAGTGACAAAAGAAAAGGAGGTAAAATTAATTTAGATAGTAGGTTGTATGACCGAGCAATAAACCGTTAAAGCTGCAGTGGTCTGAATGGAGAAAAAGTGTCTGGTCCTTAAGGGATTTTATGACTGCAGTCCTGAAGTGGTTAAATGTGCAGCGATGGTTTTTTTTTGGGGGGACAGCAGTGGCTTCCTCTATGGTATCCTCCCATGAACTCCATTCTTGTTTAGTGTTTTACGTATCATAGATTCGCTAACATGGATGTTAGCATATACCAGAGACTTTTGTAAGTCTTTAGCTGACACTCTAGGACAGTGTTCCCCAACAGTGCATATTTTGTGGAAATCCACACAGGTAGTTAATCAGCTCTGTTGAGACACTAATTACCTCACCTGTGAAGGTTTGTGGTTTCCTGCAAAACATGTACTGTTGGTGGGCCTTGAGGATAGGGTTGGGGAACGCTGCTCTAGGATTCTTCTTCACCTTACTGAGCATTCTGCGCTGTGCTCTTGCAGTCATCTTTACAAGCTGGCCACTCCTAGGGAGAGTAGCAGCAGTGCTTACCTGTCTCCATTTAAAGACCATTTGTCTTACCGTGGACTGATGAACTGCAAGGCTTTTGAATATATTTTTATAACCCTTTCCAGTTTATGCAAATCAACAATTCTTAATTGTAGGTCTTCTGAGAGCTCTTTTGTGCGAGGCATCATTCAAATCAGGCATTGCTTCCTGGGAAAAGCAAACCCAAAACTAGTGTGTGTTTTTATAGGACAGGGCAGCTGTAACCAACCCCTCCAATCTCATCGATTGGACTCCAGCTGGCTGACACCTCACTCCAATTAGCTCTTGGAGATGTCATTAGGCTAGGGGTTCACATACTTTATCCACCTGTACTGTGCATGTTTACATTGGGTGTTCAATAAAAACATGGAAACATTTAATTATTAGTGTGGTATCAGTTTAAGCAGTCTGTGATTGTTCATTGTTGTGACTGGGATGAAGATCAGATCACATTTGATGACCAGTTTGTGCAGAAATCCATATAATTCCAAAGGGTTCACATACTTTTTCTTGCTATTGTATCTGGCCTACTATGTTTGGTTTTGTCCATCAACAAAAACACAAATATAGTGTACTACCCATTTCTGATTTGGTAATATTTCCAACTTTACTTGCACAGCAGCAATATGAAAATGTCACAGTCTTTGGAACTGGTGGATCATACACAGTTAGATCTCTGCATATGTCTTACAATTCTTATAATCCTGAAACCCTCCACTCACCTCCTCAGTTCCAGGTTCTTGTTCATCAAATCAGCAAGGGTTGTCCAGTCCTTCTGCTCAATTGCCGTCCTAGAAAGACAGGGGCTATTATCTATATCAGATGTAGAAAATTTAGCCCCAGGGGTCACTTATGTTGTGCTCAGAGAGTACTTCAACTACTCAGTCAATTACAGGAAGTTTTGATGGGAGAAAAACAAAAGATAATCATGTACAAATAAGACAGAATAATTATTACAGTAGACTATCAATATGGTAAACTCTTACATATATATTAAACCTTTGGCCATAGTAAACTCAGTCCCCAGGTCTCGACCATGCGCCTGTCTGAATATACAATGTATGACCAATTCTATAAAGAACACAATTCCTAATTCTCAACAATACACAGTCTCCTATGAGACAATAGTCTCATAGGAGACTATTTTTTCTAAAAAAACTGGTATAACTTTTATTGTCTTAGTAAAACCTGAACAGTGCTGGTGATAACTGATGAGGGGAGAGGGAGAAAATAATTAGACCATGTAAATCCTTATTTTTAAAAAGGATTACGCCTCTCTCACTCACTGAAATTAGCATATACAACCCTACATGTTTCACCCCCTCGAAATGGGGGGGCTTAGTCGAGGAAAAAGTGCTAAGGTGCCAATTACATGCATACAAAAATGTACATTTTAAATACTATCACATTCACATAGCCTATCAGTACTACTTTGTCGATAGGCTATGTGAATGTGATTGTATTTAAAATGTATATGTATGTAATTTAGCTCTGGCACCTTAACTTTTCCCCTGACGAAGCCTCCCATTTTGAGGGGGTGAAACATGTAGGGTTGTATATGCTAACACATTTTGGAAGCACTTTGGAATCACTGACGATTCCCAAAAACTATTTGCCAATGTATTTAAATGGGACAGTTCCCACTAGTGTGATTGCAATTAGGGTTAATCCCAATCGCAGGACATGCAGCATTTTGAGCGCATTTGCAATGCTGTGTATAGTAGCGCAGCAAAATCATTTTGAATAGCAATTTTGCAGCAATTTGGGGGCAAAGCGATTCGAATTTTAAATAAACTTTATTATACTTACCAGGTGTGAGGATGTCTGGTTTCTGTCTGTAGCCCCGGCCCCTAGCAGAAAAGGTCACAGGTGCTTTTCTATTTGGTCCTAGAGAAACATCTATGACCTCTTCCTTTAGGGGGCAGGGCTACAGAGGGAAGCCAGACATGCGGACACCTGGTGAGTATAATAAAATAAAATAAAAAAAATGACCTGAGGCCTGGAACTCACTAGAGCACTTTTTTGAGCGTTTAGGGAGCTCTTTAAATCGCTAGCCATTTCCCTAAATGCTCTGCCAATGTAAATAAATGTAACAAATTCCACAGTAGCGATTGAGATTAGCAAATGACATGCAGCATTTTGGGAGCGTTTGTGTGTCAATGTAAAGTATTGAAGCACTAGCAAATCACTCATGAATCGCTACACATAGCGATTTGTGTGCATTTTTTAATTAAAATCCCTACCAAAATCGCCGGAAAATGCTCATGAAATCACTTACAAAATGCTACTTTAAAACGTTAGCGATTTGTGATTTGTAGCGAGTTCCAGGCCTGAATCACTTATTGGAAGTGCTGTACAGTTTACGGCACAGTGCTTCTAGTCCCGAAATGCGAGCACAATCGCCCTAGGAACGGCTGCACAGTGGTGATTTTAAAGCGATGCAGCGATTCCTAGTGGGTCACAGCCCAGGGCTGGTTTAAACTGCAAAAGCTTTTTAGGTGCTAGTGAAATGAATAGCTCTTGCTAATGTTTTGCTATGGGTGATTTTTATAAAATCAAATCTCTCAAATGAGAACACACTCATAGCATTACATTAGCAAGAGCTTTTAAAATCACAAACTCTTAAAAAAAAGCTCTTGCAGCGTGAACCAGCCCTAAAAGAATACGACTCAGCTACTGCCTTGCATGTCCAGATCATCAAGTGTAACTGTCGGGCATAAAATAAAAAATCAATTATTTATTTTTATCTGGTAAACAAGTAATAAGGATGCTAACCAGGCAATCCAAAAGGTCACTATTACAAAAAAATTACTATTACTTTTCTTGTTGATACAATTATCATTCCCTAGTTTACCTGACTCTTATTTGGTACACACAAAATTTGGTACGCACAAAGGAAGTTGCAGGGCATGCTGGGTTGTCCTTTTTTGCTTCTTTACATTTACTCAGACTTAACTAATGCAGCCCGATTGTCTGAAGCCTCTTTCCCTCCTGTTTTCCCATCCCACACCTCTGTTCCTCTCTGATTGGCCAATATTTCTCATGCTGAAACAATGCACTTTCTATAGTGGAGGGTGGGCAATGCATACACAATCAGGCAGAGGAGAGTAAGGGAGGAAATGACATCAGGACTGGCTTCTAAACAGCCACAGTTAAAATGGGAAATGTTAAAAAGGATTTTCTCTTTTTTTTTTTACTGTAGAAAAATCACTAAAATCAAAATGTGGAAAGTGCAATACATATGTTATGTAAGTAGAGCAAGTATTTATCTACTTACATATGTTGTTTTTTTTACTGAGATAGTATGGCTGACAGCTCCTCTTTAAAGGAGCAGTTTGTTTAGGATGACTAGGTGTGAGCAGCCAAAAGTCAGTCACTGAGGATATATAAAGGATATAAAGTTGTTTGGCAGCTATTTTCCATTTTTATTTAGCAAAAATTGTTATTTTACCTACTTTTTAAATCCTAAATGATTTAAATGATGTTTTATGAATTGCACATAAACATGCTTAAACTAGGTCTTTAAGTTAACTAAAAGCATACAGATACAAATATACAGGTACTTTGCGATAAGGCTTTCTACAATAGGGGTATTTTGCAAGCACTGGCTCTCATGAAGGGATACATGCTATTACAGCCCTGGGAAGAGCTGATCTACTTATCAGCATGGGCAGGAATAATTATTTTTACATACAGTAAAAAGAAACACTCAGTGCAAAATGTCTGTGTAAAAAGATACAGCTTTTTTTCCATAGATTAACAGAGAAGAAAACAACGCATCTATCAAACAACGTGGGCAAACAGTGCCCAGACAAACAGCAGTAAACACCCCTTCTCTTAACCCAAGAGTTTTAACTTGTCCAGATACATTGATTAACATGGGATTGGGATGTCATATCTAAAGCCCAATCTACATCATACGATTCTTTGTGCGATTCGATTACGATTCTATTTCCGATCCGATTAAATCTGACATGTCTGATCGGAATTTGATTCAATTCAATTCGATTTGCCATTGTTTTGCAATGGCAAATCGAATTGAATCGAATCCTGATTGGACATGTCGGATTTAATCGGATCGCAAATCGAATCGTAATCAAATCGTGTAGATTGGGCTTTTAGCATTTCTGCAATTGGGAAAACTGTGTGCGATTCCCCCAAGTGTGATCCCTGCCTCTAAAGCCTCATCTACACTGTACAATTTTCCATAAGATAGATGGATCTATTAGATAATTTCCAACCTGTCCAATCTTAGTCCATTAGATGTTGCAAAAGATTTTGGGTATTTACCAAAGCAAAATCTATTGGAAATTGAATCTTTTTGGACTTCTACACATGATGCAATTTCTTATTAGATCTAATAGATGTCTAATAGATCTAGATCGATTGTACAGTGCAGATGAGGTTTTAGATTGTGAATGGCAGACAACTGCACTATTGCTCAGATTTTCTTTGCACCTGATTTTGTTATTCAACCCTTCGGTGCTCAGTGCTTATGGGGCATGCTTATAGGTAGAAACAGCTAACACTTACTTTGCTTTATCGGTCAGTCCTGCAAATGTTCTCATGGCTTCAACTACCTCCAGATCACCTGCAAAACAGCCACACTGTGCTAGGATCATGCAAAACCTTGCTCATCTCCCAGTCTCAATGCCAACTTTCCCAGGTCCCAAGAATAGCCTAGGATTTGAAAATGTGTCCTTGTAAATGCCTCAATTTACAGTGTTAATTAACCACAAGAAATTGAGGATTTTTTTAAATAGTCTATGCATTTCTTAGTATATCCATTTTCTATATCTATATCTATAATTTAACATGGAATGTGTAAAGAAAGGAATGTGTAGATGGCCATCAGTATTCCTTTTTCTTCTGGTTATGTTATGTTGATTTTTAATGGCATTTTGCAAAAAGGGTGTGTGCATCAATCACCAAGTGAACCCTTATATACCTGGCTTAGCAGATGAGGCCTAATTAGCTTATTCATGAGGCATAGCTCAAGCAAATCTTAGCAGATGAGGCCTAATTAAAAATTGATTTTTAATGGTCCTTTAAAGGAAACAAGAGACGTTAAAAAAGAAAGACTTGATACTTATCCAGGGCTTCCTTCAGCCCCATAAGCACCGCTGAGTCCCTTGCTGTCCTCCCGCGTGCCTCTGTTCAGCTGCAATCAGCCCCGCTAACTGGCTAAGTCGTGTCAGTTGGGGTCTGCTGCGAGGTCAGCGCATGTGCAGAAGACCCACAGGGCTAACTGCGGCTGAACGGAGGCACGCGGGAGGACGGCGAGGACTCAGCGGTGCTTATGGGGCTGGAGGAAACCCTGGGTAAGTATCAAATCTTTATTTTTTATAGTTTCTGGCACACTTTAAAACATAAGCCATTGCTTTGCATTGTACAAAATTGTTGCATCACAAAACGTTTACATCAGAAGCGAGGCATACTGTGATTGTACTGTATGCCTCAATGTATGGTCGCATCATTAACATGTGGTGCAACTTCTCTGAAATGGTATGGTGCAATTTAGGAATATTCACACCACACCATTCTGTTGAAAATATGAAAGGAGTCTTAGCTTCCACAGTGTAAACACTAATGCTACGTTCACAGTTCTGAGTTGCGTCATAACAGAGCATTTTAATGTATAATATTACATATCAATATAAAGTAAATGGGACGTTCAGCGTGCATTTGGTGCAATGCACTTCAACGGGCTGTGGTAAAAATGCAGATCCTGCGCTGCAGTTATGCAAATATATGCGTTGACGTACTCAATGATAGTCTACGATAACACTAACATGTTTATGGGTAGGAACACACTAGGCAGAATCACATATGCATTTTCCATAGCACATAGTGGAAAACGCGTATGCGATTCTGCCTAGTGTGTTCCTACCCTGAATCTTTATGTTGCGTCACATTCAGTTACAGGCATTGCACATGTGCATGTCTGTTTTAAAAAAGGTGGAGCTTTATACTTTCAAATGTGCAACACAAACGGCACACATCTACAATGTAATTTTGATTCTTATGCCTCGGTTACATCGCATGCCACCACAATGACATTACTTGCTACTTTATGTTTGAATTCCATTGTGTAGTAAGGCAACACTCTTCTCCACTGTAAATCTAGCCCAAGGATGGATGCACGCTTTGTGCAATGCATAACCAACACGTTATAGTGTGTGAACTACCAGAGGCATAGCTAAAAATGGTTGGGCCCCATAGCAAATATTTCTCTTGGGCCCCCCCACCTGTGGCTCCTCCCAGGTGGGTAGCTTGGGGGCCCTAGCAGAGGAAGGGAGGAAAGGAGGGTACCACTCAGAAGGAGGGAAAAGGAGGGGAGAGGAGGGTGCCACTGGGTGGGGGGGAGGGTATGACTCGGTGGGAGTAGGGTGACACTGGGTGGGAAGAAGGGAAGAGGAAGGTGCAACTATGTGGGGGGGAGGGAGGTGCCACTGGGTGGGGAGAAGGGTGTTACAGGGTAGGGGGGAAAGGAGGGTGCCACAGGATGGGGAGGAAGTTGCTACTAGGTGGGGAGAAGGGGAAAGGAGGGTGCCACTGGGGTGGGGAGGTAGGGAGAGGATGGTGCCACTAGGTGGGAAAGAGGGGAGAGGAGGGTACCACTTGTCCGGGAAGGAGGGCAGAGAGGGTGCCACTGGGTGGGAAGGAAGAGGTGCCACTGATTGGGCACTGTATTGTCTCCCTCCTGCGCCCCTTGCAGAACTTTGAGTGATCTGGGGATGCAGGGAGGGGGGGTCTGACATAATTCCTCCCTCTCTATGGGCCCTCCTCCTGAGTCCCCTATAAAGTTCAGGGGCAGCGGTGCGTGTATCTCCCTCACCTGCTGCATGCGTCCCAGATGCCTGCTCCTCTCTACTTCCTGTTGGGAAACATTAAACAAAGCGGAGCCGACGGGAGGGACGCATTCAGTAGGTGACAGATAAACGCACCGCTGTGCCTTAACTCTAGAGGGGTACTCAGGAGGGAGAGGGAGGGAGGATTGATGTTGGCCCCCCTAGCTGCAACAAATGATACACTGGAGCCTGCATTTAAGCCCCCCCACACACACACACTCTATCCCTGCGCTGCTTAAAAGCAGATTCAGAAACCTCCGAGCGTCACTGTTGCAATGGCAATGGTGACACTCGGCAGTTCCCTAAACTGCTTTTAAACAGCAGAGGGATAGTGTTTGTGTGTGGGCTTAAAGTGATCCTTAAGTCAACTGTAAAAAATGAGATTTACTCACCTGGGGCTTCCCTCAGCCCCCAGTAGCCGATCGGTGCCCTCGCTGCTCCGCTCCGATGTCCTAGGACCCGCCGGCGAGCACTTCCGGTTTGGCCGTCACCGGCCGACAGGTATGGGAACGCGAATGATTGTTCGCGTTCCCAGCCTGTATATCACCCCCTATGCTGCTATTGCGGCCTCCTGGCTCCATGTGAGTCTGACATGGAGAATTATTTTGCAACGCAACTGATGCTGTGTGATTGCACCTAATGCTCTGTTTAATAAAATGATTGAGGTCGCATTCAGAGTGCCACGTTGCGGAGCTGTGTTATAAAGTCTTGTAACACAGCTTACCGCACCGCAATGACAATCCTATGGGCCGTTCACAGTACAACGTTATTGTCGCATTGAAAATGCTGTGTTGTGGTAACTCACTGCTTTCAGTGCGTTACCTCTAAATGCTGACACGTTGAGACTTTAAAGTTGCATTAAAATGCATCGTCCCTCTGTGAATATGCCCTGAATGTAAGGCCCTGTTTACAGTGCATCATTTACGTTACGGAATAGCTCTGCATGTCAACTCACTACCCATACAATTCTATGTGGCTGTTCACATCTCTGCATTAAGGTTTTGTATTGAAAAATATTATTGATATATGTACAATTAGTGGTGATCATCAGCTCCATACACTGAAATGGAGTCTCTGTTTGCATTTGAGTGGCTGTCCACAAAAAATATTGGCTACCATAACCTTTCTTGTGGCTGTGAATCACCACTTTTTATAGTAATGAATACTATTTGGCAAAGATTATGCAGAATTTAGCACATTTTGTATGCAAATTTGTGCAGCTTGAAATTAGACCAATTTAATAAAGCTGAGGTGGGATTTGACTAGCCAATTTTCAAGTTGCATAAATTTTCATACAACATAATCCTGCATCAACTCAATTATTTGCATCTTATTAACCATCCTATTTGGCAATCTATAAAATGGTGATTATGCCAATTTCCGCATTATAAATATGCCTATTATTACTAACTGATAATTATAGTCAAAAATTACAATCACGGGGAACTGATGATAAAAGTGGAAATCATTTAGGGTAGGAACACACTAGGCAGAATGGCATATGCATTTTCCAATATCTGCTATGGGGAAAACTCATGCGATTCTGCCTAATGTGTTCGTTCCCTTAAAGTGGACCTCCAGATTAAAAATCTACTAAGCAGCACTGAAAAGGCTTGGCGTTTCCCTGGTGACTCCATGTCAGCATACTAATGGGCAAATCCCGCCTCCCAGTGCCCCCAATAGGACGTCCCTAAATGTTTTAAATAGACCTACCCCACACTGTGACAACATTCTTTTTCTCGTCCTCGCCTCCAGCAGAATTTGTCCCTGGATGTTTAGTACCCTTTTTTTCTTTTTTCCCTTACCTCCACCATTTTTGTGGGTACCGGCAGGTTTTGGACCTTTTCCCTGACCGGAGTTCACATCTCAGGTTGCTAAAGGCTCCTATGAGTTGTGAAACCCCTCTCTTACACTCTCTAGGGGTATGTATTTGCATTCTTTTCATATGTCCTGGCTACCTTAAACACTTAAATAGTGTTGTGGCTTTCCCTGCAGCATATGTTGTTTTGGTTGTTTAAGAGTTGTTCTCGTGCACTAGTTAGCGTCATTACCTTTTGTTCAGTGTTGGAGCGTGTTTTCTTTGGTCTCTATGCCCTGCATGGCGTGCACTGCCAGTGTGCTGTGTCGGCGTGTCGAGAGTGTTTCTTTACTATAGCGCGCGCGCCACTTCCGCTTTCGTTGACTGTGGGCGGAAGTCGGCAGTCGGCCATCTTTGTTGTGGGCAGCGCCGAGCGTCCAGCGTTCTTAAGCAGGTCTGTCAGTCGGCAGCCTGCTCTCAAAGGAGAAGGGTGTTTCGCTGGAGGCTCTGCCTATCGGTCTGCTGCCTACTCAGAAGCAAGGTGTGTTTCTACTGTACAGATTTTGTTTATTTTTGGCTAGAGTGTGATCCTTTAGTAATTTGCTTATATACTGATGGGCATATGCATGTATGTAGATGTGGATATGTATATATATATATATATATATCTTTAGGCATGTGTATGTATAGGAGGTACAATGGGTTAAAGTTGTAAAACCACTAATACAAGTGAATGCCAAAAAACATTAGCCAAGTTCTTTAAAGTCCCTTCAAAGTATTCACAGACAATCCAGAGAACTTCAAACGCCTCTTAATAACTTCAGCAGATGAATTATTTCATGATATATAGATGAGCCACCACCAGCACCCTTTGTGTGCCACCGCATCCACTGACCACACAGGTCAGTCTAAGCCTTGGGACAGTTCCCGGGTCGTCCCCCACCTCTAAAAGCAGATCACAGATGGTCTTTTTCCCACAGGGATTTCTTCTGTGTTATATCACCTCAAAGAAAACTCCACATAGTGTATCACCGCTTAAAAAACGTTTATTAAAAACATCCATTAAACTCACATGTTCCAGAAGGTTTAATATAGCTCAGAGCTTTTAGAATGGGCTCTCCCCCGTATAGGTGGCCAGGGCTGGCAGGCTCCAAACCGTCGGATTGACTCCTAACACCGCCGCGCGCTCGGTATGCCAGGGTTTCTCCTCCGCAGTCCGCCTCGCCGCCTCCACGCCACTCCGTATGCGACCTAATCCTGCTTCCGCATCAGGCTCCGCCCTATCGATTTCTTCACTCAGTGACTCATCAGGTTTGAGTTTTCTTTGAGGTGATATAACACAGAAGAAATCCCTGTGGGAAAAAGACCATCTGTGATCTGCTTTTAAAGGTGGGGGACAACCCGGGAACTGTCCCAAGGCTTAGACTGACCTCTGTGGTCAGTGGATGCGGTGAGTGGCACACAAAGGGTGATGGTGGTGGCTCATCTATATATCATGAAATAATTTATCTGCTGAAGTTATTAAGAGGCGTTTGAAGTTCTCTGGATTGTCTGTGAATACTTTGAAGGGACTTTCAAGGACCTGGCTAATGTTTTTTGGCATTCACTTGTATTAGTGTTTTTACAACTTTAACCCATTGTACCTACTACACCGTGAGCGCCACCTCGTGGATGTAATTTTTATTTGTTAGAGGAGGCGAACGGGTGTCTACAGGTGTTTTTTTAACTGTGAGCGCAACCTCTTGTGGATGAATGTGTATGTATAGGTTTGTGCATGTGTATACATATGTATAGGTTTGAAAATATATGTATGTGTGCGCATGTATATATATGCATGTATATAGGTATATATATATTTATATGTATATATGTATTGATAGGGGATGATGTCGATATATTTTGGATATCTTTCTTAGGTTTAGGTGTTCTTGGTGACAATATTTCATTATTATTTTCAGCTGCTTAAAATGGGAAAACTAAAAGTAGAGAGTGCAAAATCAAATAGGTAAGGCGGGTAAGTTTTATTTAATAAAGGTCCATTATTCACTTCCAGGAGACTAATTCAGTCTCTGCATTGTCTTTTACAGATCTGATCCAAAGGATACAAGATCATCTTCCAAGGGTCCATCATATCCAGTTCCTAGACCCTCTAGGTCTAGGTCAGGATCAAGATCTCCAAATGTCAAGTATTTAAGAAGGATTTATTCCACAACTACTGATTCAGACACAAGTCTTGGTCCCAGCACTAGCCAAGCTGCCTTAACATCTACTGCTACACCACAGGCTGACCAGTGTTGGATATGTGGTAGACCCACCCTCAAACACAAGAAAGTTTGCGAGCTTTGTCATTTTGACATAGCAAGTGAAGATAGAGAAGTGACTACATTAATAAAACAAGTGGTTAAAGACACAGTCTCTGAAATAAATGTTAGACATTCACCAGTAGCATCTATTGCTTCTCAGAACTATCATAGCCATGACTCTTCCAATGATGATTCTGTAGTTGAAGAAGAGGGGTTTGACTTCTCCCTTGTTCCACTGTTCATTGCTCATATTAAACAGGCCATTGGATGGAAAGATTCACCTTCCTCTCCAAAGCAGACCAAAAAGCGTTACTATAAATTCCTTAATAAGAGTAAAGTAAACTTTCCCTTGATGGAGGAAATAAAAGACATAATTCTTTATGAATGGGAGAAGACTGTTAAAAAACCACCCCTGCAAAAACAAACTTCAAAAGTTGTACCCATTATCTGAGGAAGATGAAGTTCTCTTTTCCGCAACCCCAGTGGTGGATGCCTCATTAATGAGATTTGTACGGAATGTCACTTTACCTCTTGAGGATTCTGTTGCCTTCAAAGATATTATGGATAGGCAGATTGATCAAGATATTAGAAGAGCTTATTTGTCTTCAGGTGAAGCTGCCAGGGCAGCAGTTACTCTAACCTCATTAGCCAAAGCAATTAAAGTGTGGATAGAATTTATTCAGAGGGAGACCAATACTGCATCCTGTTCGGATCAGGTTGAGATTGCCTTAGATGGTATAAGACTGGCAGCTGACTTTCTAGGCTCAGCCAGTGTGGACATTGTTAGGTCTACTAGTAGATCAATGTTGTACTCAGTGATGGCTAAAAGAGCTCTGTGGCTCAAACCATGGGCTGCGGACCCTACTTCCAAACAAGCTTGGACCAAGATACCTTTCGACGGAAAAAAATTATTTGGGTCCAAGATGAACAGTGCCATTTCTAGAGTTACGGGAGGGAAATCTGGTCTCCTCCCGCAAGATCGAAGATTCTTTAAACAAAGGTTTCCTCAAAATAGAAGACAGTCAGGAGGCAGCAAATATAATGAAGTAAAATCTTATATGCCTGGAAAAGCTCTTAGACGTAATTGGAAAAGACCACAAAGCCTTTTTGAAGGGTTGCCCGTCCAGACAATTCCGGTGGGTTCCAGACTCTCTCACTTCAAGGAAGTTTGGGCGGGAAATATTTCAGACCAATGGGTAAAGTACACAATTTCTATAGGTCACAAGTGGCACTTCAGACGAAGTCCTCCAGATCGGTTTGTACGAACGAGGATTCCAAAAGAAAAAGTCAAGCTACAGGCAATGCTCGATTACGTGTCCAATCTGTTAAAACAAGGAGCGGTTGTACAGGTTCCTCTTTCTTCCAACAGTGTACAGACTTTTACTCTTCAATCTTTGTAGTAAAAAAGAAGACTGGAGATCTGAGGCCTGTCCTAGACCTGAAAAGTCTAAACAGATTTATATTTCTTCAAGATGGAAACTCTTCAGTCCATTCTCCTGGCCGTCCAGCCAGGAGATTGGATGTGTTCAGTGGATCTCAAGGACGCGTACTTCCATGTACCCGTGCATCCGGCGTTTCACAAGTACTTACGTTTTGCGGTAGGGAATCTTCACCTACAATTCGTGTGTCTACCATTCGGACTCTCCACAAGCCCAAGAACGTTTTCAAAGGTTCTTCTCGCGGTTGTCGCTTTTGTACGGGTACAGGGAGTCCTTCACTATCTGGACGATATGATTCTCCTAGCTTCCTCAGAAGAACTCCTTGTAAAACACACAAACTTCTTTATAAATACTCTTCAAAGCTTTGGGTGGATTATAAACTTCCAAAAAAGCCAGTTTTCTCCGACTCGTCAGATGATATTTCTGGGAGCATCTCTGGACATAGTCAGGGATACCGTTTCTTGGCCTCAAGAAAAAATGTTGTCTCTACAAAGAAAAGTAAAAAGTGTTCAGGAAGCAACATCAGTGTCAGCAAGAGTCTGTATGCAGATACTGGGTCTAATGTCCTCAATATTTGCAATGGTAAAATGGGCGCACTGGAACATTCGCCCGTTTCAGATGTCCTTTCTGAGTCAGTGGGACAAAAGGAATTTAAATCAGACAATCCTCCTGTCACAGTATGTAAAAACATCCATGAATTGGTGGCTGTTGAGAGAAAACCTTCTGAATTGTCATTCTATTCAACAACCAGTGTGGCAAATAATAACAACAGATGCCAGTATGACTGGATGGGGGGGCGACGTATCAGCATTTTTTTCGCTCAGGGGGTTTGGGACTTTCCAGTTCAGGGAATAGTTTCAAACGTCTTAGAGCTAAAAGCTGTCCACCATGCTTTGTGTCACTTTCTTCCACAACTAAAGGGGAAGTCGGTACTTTGCAGAATGGACAATGTTTCAGCAGTGTCTTACATAAAAAAGCAGGGAGGTACTCACAGCAGGACCTTGTTGAATGTTCTCTGTCCAATAATGCTCTTGGCTCAGCGATACCTACAGAACTTGTCGGCAGTTTATATTCCAGGAAACCAGAATCTCCAGGCAGACTATTTATCAAGAAATTTAATAGACAACAACGAATAGGCACTTCATCAGGAAGCATTTAGTGCAATAGTGAAGACTTGGGGTGTTCCAGAGGTGGATCTGTTTGCCTCAGCAAGCAATCACAAACTACCCCTATACTTTTCAAGATACAAAGATCGAAAAGCAGTGGCAGTAGATGCCCTGGTCCAGCCGTGGAACTACACAATAGCGTATGCTTATCCTCCAGTCCCGCTGATTGCCAGATCCTTGCTCAGGTTGAGAACTCAAAGAATAACAGTTCTTGCAGTACTCCCCTACTGGCCAAAGAGGCCGTGGTTTCCTCTTCTGTTACAGTTGAGCACTCGAGATCCTTTTCATCTACCGAAGTTGCCAGATCTTCTATCTCAAGGGGGCATAATTCACCAGAATCCCATGCGTCTGAACTTGATGGCGTGGCATTTGAGAGGTCTAGGCTTCTAGCTTCAGGTTGTTCTACAGATGTAGTAGAGACTTTGCTTAAATCCAAGAAACCTACCACTGTGTCGTCATATAATAGAGTCTGGGAAGCATTCAAAACCTTTGCAGACCAGTCAGGTTTTTCGATCATAAACTTCTCTGTATGTCACCTGTTATCATTTTTGCAAAAAGGGCTTTTGTTAGGTCTAGCCTATTCTACTTTAAAGAGACACGTATCAGCGATCTCTTCAGTTTCCGGTGTTCAGTGGGCATTAGATCCTCTGGTTAAACAATTCTTCAAAGCAACAATAAAGTTACGCCCTCCCATCAAGCCTCATTTTCCTAAATGGGACCTTCCTATTGTCCTGGATTATATAGAAAAAAACGTTGATCCTAATTCCAACCAATTAAGCGTCTTTGACATAACCCTAAAGACTGTTTTTCTTATTGCAATCACGTCAGGGAGAAGAGTATCCGAAATTCAGGCACTGAGCTCTAAAGAACCTTACTTAACATTTTTTGAGGATAGACTTGTGCTATATCCGGTACAGTCCTTTTTACCAAAGGTCACTAAAGAGTTTCACTTAAATCAGGAATGGTCTCTTCCTACCTTCAAAAGCAAAGATAATCCAGAATCTACACATACTTTGGATCTTCCCTCTACTGTAAAACTTTACCTACAGGTTACAGAATCGTTTAGACAAACATACAGTTTATTCGTGATTCCAGCTGGATATCGTCGTGGAAAGCAAGCTTCGACTAGAACAATTGCTAGATGGATTGTAATGTGGATTAAAAAAGCGTATAAAGCTAAAGGCTTTAAGCCGCATCAGGACATTCTAGCCCACTCAACGAGGAGTATGTCCTCATCTTGGGCTTCCTTTGGAAAGGTGTCGTTGCTAAATGTTTGCAAAGCAGCCAATTGGGCTTCAGGGCATACTTTTCTTAGACATTATCGAGTAGACCTAGCGATATTGTCATCTGTACAGTTTGGGAAAACAGTGGTTTCTTCATCTACTGTTTCTGCCATTTAATTTGTATCTGTATGCCTTTTTTCTTTATTAAAATTGTTTTCTTGCATTCCCACCCGTTGTTTGGTTTGGCTAGTTATTGCCCATTAGTATGCTGACATGGAGTCACCAGGGAACTTGGAAAATTGTATACTTACCTTCGGTAATTTTCCTTTCCTGGTGTACTCCCAGTCAGCATACGGCCCGCCCCATGCTGTCGGCTCGTCCTAGTTACATAGAATGTTGTCACAGTGTGGGGTAGGTCTATTTAAAACATCTAGGGACGTCCTATTGGGGGCACTGGGAGGCGGGATTTGCCCATTAGTATGCTGACATGGAGTACACCAGGAAAGGAAAATTACCGAAGGTAAGTATACAATTTTCCAAGTTCTTTAACAGTTTCACGGCATCAGAACTTTTTTTTTCTTACCTAAGCCTCATTTTAGCTGCACAGAAGAAAACTGCCCAGGCATTTTTCCCCTGATGCTGTGCAAAGCATGATGGGATTTCTTATGTTGTTGTTCTCCGTCTGCTGTTTTGGTGCAAGTTTTTTTTAAATTTTGAATTTAAGATTTAAAGCTTAGCACACGCAGCTGGGAGGGGTGATCAGGACACAGGACAGTTGGAACTGTGTCTCATGCTCCCTCCTTTCAACCAAAAAGATGGCTGCACCCATGAAAAATATGGCTGCCCCCCATGAAATCACAAACATTTGCCTGTTCTTTTAAAACAGGGTGGGTAAGAGATTATATTACCTATCTATTTTAGTTAACATAACTAATGTAACTTAATGACAGAATGTTTGTTTAGGCTGAAGTTCCCCTTTAAGCAAATTGTAACAAGGGATGGTTGATGAGCTGCAATAAAGCTGAATGATGGAAATTATAAACATTTTTGAATGTAAGTTTATACAACTTTAAAAAAATGGACAATTGAAATTAAACCAAGATGAGATTTGAATGGCCCAGTTTCAAACTGCATAAATGTGCATAAAAATGTGTATAATTCAGCATCAGCTCAAAATTATTTGCATACTTTAATATTCAACTGCAGCTAATTACATATGCAGTAATTTATTTTCTGTTTGGTTGCACTGGGTTTTAAAATACTTTCCTGGATAAGAGCAATTGTAAACTATTTGCATTCCCACTTTTAACAAAGCACCAATCACATACCATTCAGCCATCGCTGACGGACATTGCTATGAATCAGGCCAGAATCACTTGGATCCTGAAGATATGCCAACCAAAACATAGGAGCGCGGCTGATGTCCATACGAATGTAGTTTCCTGTAGGAAAAATATGTTTAAAGGTAAAACATTTTAAAAAAATTATGTTTTTAAGGTAATCCCTTTGAAAAGTAAAAAGCACTTTAATTTTACTGTTTCATACCTTTTACAGGGAACATGGTGTGCTGACAGACACTAGGCAAATAAACTCTTCTGCTAAACAGCATCTGACCAGTACAACAGCATTCTGCTGGCACAAAAAACACCTTGAGGGCTTGTTCACACTGCTTTTTCGGGGCTTTGTTCAGCCGCCTGCGGTTTTAGGGCCCGTTTCCACTATCGCAAATCTGCATGTGTTTCCTGCATGCAGATTCGCACAGCCAATACAAGTTTCCACTTGTCAGTTTTCCTGAGCGTTTTTCTGTGCAGGATTTTTCTGCACGTCAGAGCCCTCTGAATTCGCCTGCGCGTGGAATGCATGCGAATTGCCGCTAATGTATTTGAGGGCTCGTTTCCACTATAGCGAATCCGCATGCGGGCACTGCATGCGGATTCGCATAGTCAATGTAAGTGGATGGGGCTGTTTCCACTTGTGCGGCGGCGGGAGCGTTTTTCGGTACGGCAGAAATCTGCACGGCAGAGCCGTCAGATTTCGCGTGCGGGAGGAATGCGGGCGAATCGCCGCTAATGCATTTAATAGGGAAATCGCATGCGGCTTTGTCATGCGGATTTCCCCGCGATTTCGTGTGCTATTTCGCATGGTTTGCTATGGAGCTGTACCCAGGCAGTGACATGGTTAAATTCGCCTGGCTCCTTGCCATGCGAAATCGCGGCTAAATCCGCATGCAGAAACGCAGCCGCATGCGATTTCTTCTGCGGTGGAATCCAGGCGATTCCGCACCGCAACAGTGGAAACGAGCCCTTATAGGGAAATCGCCTGCGGCTTTGGTATGCGAATTTTCATGCAAATTCGCATGCAAATTCGCATGGAAATCAATGGAAAAGCACACCGTACTGCCATGGTTGAATTCGCATATAGCGTCATCCATGCAAATTTGCATGAAAATTTGCATACAACCACATGCGAAATTCGCATCCACATGCGAATTTTTACCGCGGCGATTCGCACCGCACAAGTGGAAACGGGCCCTTAAGGGCTCGTTTCCACTATTGCGGTGCGGAATCGCCTGGATTCCACCGCTGATGAAATCGCATGCGGATGCGATTCCCCATGCGTTTTTTGCAGCGAATTTGCATGCGATTTCGCATAGGTTAGGGTATATGCGATTTTAACCATGTCACTGCCTGTGTGAATTTACATTGGTACCTATGCGAATTCGCGGCAAAAAACGCATGGGGAAATCGCATGTGATTTCCCTATTAAATACATTACCTGCGATTCGCATGCATTCAACTCGCAGGCGAATTCTGCGGCTCTTTTGTGCGTTTTTTCACCGCTGAAAAAAACGCACCTCAACAACGCTACAGTGGAAACAGGCCCATCCACTTGCATTACATGTGCGAATCCGCATGAGATTCGCGATAGTGGAAACGAGCCCTAAAAAAGCCCCCCGACCACGTGGCCATGAATGTGTATTTATTTTATTTATTTATTATATTTATAAAGCGCCAACATATTACGCAGCGCTGGAAATTAGTTTAGGTTACAGGCAATATTTAGGGGTGACATACAGCAAAATGACAATACCTGAATACAAGCTAGACCAGATCATGCAGCACAGTATGAGTACAAGGTAATACGTAGTCACTGGAGGGGAGCATAGAGATTAGGCAAGGTAGGTTCACTCAGATGCATAGCATGGGTTCACAGTAATGGAAGTGCATGATCAGGTAGGACACAAAAGGAGGAGGACCCTGCCCAAGGGCTTACAATCTAGAGGGAGAGGTTAGGACACGAAAGGTTCATATCAGCGCGGGTCGTGCGCGGTGCGGCTAGGAGAGCGGTGCGTGTTCCATTTTAAAGGCTATTCCGCCTCAATGGAAGGTATAGGAAAATCAGCAAACGCGTACAAAAACGCACAATAAGGCGATTGCGCTCCTGTTGTATTTATTCTTTTCCGCGTCAAAGAGTTCACTTCCTGACTTTTGTCAGGGAGTGAATGACAAAACCGCTTGGAAAAAAAACGCTTAGAAAACCGCTAAGCACAAAAACGAATTGCCCACCCAAGCACCGGGAATCGGCAAAAAAAAAGACGCCTCAAAAACAGCCCAACGTGGACAGACATGCGAACGGAACGCAATGTGAAAAAGGCCTGAGGGCTTGTTCACACTGCAGGCGTTGTCGGATTTTTTCGTCTGTTTAAAAATGCCCCCGACTGCGTGGACAATGAATGTCTATGAGAAGGTTCATATCAGCACGGGTCGTGCGCTGTCCGTTCAGCAAAGCAGTGCGTGTACCATTTTTGAGGCGATTCCACCTCAATGGAAAGTATAGGAGAAACGCAAAACGCTCACAAAATTGCTTTGTGTAGTGATTGCGTTCGTGTTTTTAAGAATAAATACACTATTTATTATTTTCCAGGTCAAAGAGTTCACTTCCTGACTTGTGTCAGGGAGTGAATTACAAAACCGCTCGAAAAACGCTAAGGAAACCGCTAAGCACAAAAACGAATTGCCCACCCAAGCGCCGGAAATGGGATAAAAAGACGCCTCAAAAACAGCCCAACCCAGACGGACATGCGAGCCAAATGCAATGTGAACAAGGCCTGAAGCCCGTTTGCAATGTATCAGACACTGGCGAGCACACCAAACAAACAAACACAGAACATTTATATCGCGCTTTTCTCCTGGCGGACTCAAAGCGCCAGAGCTGCAGCCACTAGGGCGCGCTCTATAGGCAGTAGCAGTGTTAGGGAGACTTGCCCAAGATGGGTATTCACCACTGGCGCTCTTCCGGGGCAGCCACGGTCACATAGGCTCTCGACCTTAGGCTTAATCTTAGCTTATTTTAGCTTAGTTACTGTAGTGTTTAGTACTTTGTCTATCTTTCCTTTCGTGTTTAGTCGTAGTTTATTTTATTTTAGTTTAAATAGCTTAATTTTCTCCCGGAGCATTCCTAGGAGCGGAGCAACACTGCTCCTACCCGGCAGTGTGATTACCTTCCAGGACCACCCACGTGCTGCCCAGCGGACGTTCCACCAGTGACCAGCTAAGGTGAACTGCCTCACCCGAAGGGGCCCAGAATCTCCCCTCCACGGTCCACTGCAGAGGACTGCTCCACTTGAGGACTCCAGCGCCCGCTCGGAAACCGCGCTGCTCCACCGCCCCACCGGAAGACACCGCCAAGCAGCCTCCCAGGCTCCCACCCGGGCAGTATCCATCGCCCTCCAGTCCCGCTGCCACCATCACCTGTGTCGGCGAAGAATCAGCTCCTCTGCCCGACTTCATCTCCTCCACAGGGCCACCCACGTGCTTGCCGGCCACCATCTTGGCCTCCAAAGGGCTCACACTGCCGAAGGTGGCACCGCTGCACAACATACTGCATCAGCGGTGCATATCTCCGGGTCCCAGCCTAACTGCTGCAGTCCTCCCTCCTCCTCCATCGGTATCGGAGCTCTGTCTGCCTGCCACCTCGCTCCAACGCCAGCCTCCCATGCTGAGGCACACATCTGCAGGTCCCTCACGGAGCTCTGTCTGCCTGCCACCTCGCTCCAACACCGGCCTCCCATGCTGAGGCACACATCTGAAGGTCCCCCACGTGGCCCCCTGTACAGATACTTCTATTGCTGTCCTGCACTGGCCCGCGATCCCAGCCTCCACAGTCATGCACTGACCTGCCTTCCACTGCCGAGGACTGCTCCATCTGAACAACTGGCACACCAGGGAATCCGGGCCAGGTAGCTGCTCTCTTGGACACAAGGTGAGACCCCCACCTGCTATATGCTGTGATTGCCTGATATGATGATCTACTAAATGAATTCATGTTCCACTGCCTGCTAAATTGACACTATGGGGACAAACCCCTGCCCGCACGATTACTATTATCTATACTCTAACCACACCTACAAACTGCTAATTGCCCCTAACTGCTAACTTTGATCCATAACCTGTATATCTGTGAGAATAACGAACCGATTAACTACTGCCAGCATAACTGCCTTGACCCTTGATCATGCCATGTTACTGCTATGAACACTGTATTACTGCCTGTTGCACTACTGCCATGAATAGTGTACTACTGTACTGAACTGTTGCTGCATAACTGCCATGACCCCTGAGCCTCCACCTGCATAAATGCTTTAATCTACTGCTGTATTTGTGCAACCTCCTCCATGTGCTGCCTCTCGCCCAACCAATGCCTCACACCCGTGCTGCGCTGCTCAATCTGTCGATCACCAGGAACCCAGCTTAGCCTTTCCCACCACTTGCCTGGGCACCCTGCCTAGGTTCCAAGCCCCTCAACATGCCCCGCATCCCCGGTGTGTCCCTACCACCACCACAGGCCACAGCACTCATAACTATGGGAACGGAGTCAGCCTCACAACACATCACCATCCTGACCAGAAAGGAGCTCCTGAAATGGGAACCCCCTGCCAGAAGCAACCTACCAGAGGGTGACCCCCTGTGGGACGCAGTCACTGAACACATCAAACATCTTACAAGCAGAACTGGAAGTGCCCCATACAAACGTTACAGAGGGAGTAGAGCTGGTGCACTGGTGAGACTCAAGAGGAAAGGCCTTCGCTCCTCCATTCCTGCCATCCTGCTAGCGAATGTCTGCTCTCTCCCCAACAAAGTGGACAAGCTGCTCCTACTACTTGGCAGCAAATCCTCGATCGGTAATAAAACCCCGGTTCTCTGCTTCACGGAGACCTGGCTGAGTGAATGTGTCCCGGACCACTCCCTGCATGTACCAGGCTACAACCTCCTCCGCGCCGACCGCGACCCTACGCTCTCTGGGAAAAAGAAAGGAGGTGGCATCTGCTTTTACATAAACACTACCTGGTGCACCAATACCACCATCCTCAGCAAAGTCTGCACCCCAGAAGTCGAGTTCCTAGCCATCATCTGCAGACCACAGTACTCCCCCAGGGAGTTCTCATCGCTCATTCTCATTGGAGTCTACATCCCACCTGATGCTAGCACCAAAGAGGCTCTGCGAACACTCAGCGACAGCATCTCACGGTGGGAAACCACCCATCCAGAGGCCCTCTTCATCATCCTGGGCGACTTCAACAATGCAAATCTGCTTCAGGAGATGCCCCGCTACAAACAGCACATCACCTGCCCCACCAGGCATCACAACACCCTGGACCACTGCTACACGGTCCACAAGGACGCATACAAGGCCACCCAGGGCGCCCCCTTGGGGAACTCTGACCACAACCTAATCCACCCGATCCCCACCTACAGGAGGCTCCTTGAGACTGCAAAGCCCACTGTCAGGACTGTGAAAAAGTGGACAGAAGAGGCCAAACTGGAGCTGCAGGCTTGCTTCGACCACACCGACTGGTCATCCCTGGAGGCACCCACCCTTGACGAATGGTCAGAGAATGTCACCGCTTACATTAGCTTTTGCGAAGAAATGTGCATCCCTTGTAAGACCTTCAAAGCCTTCCCCAACGACAAGCCTTGGTTCAACAATAAGCTGCGCCAACTTCGAAAATGCAAGGAGCAGGCGCACAAGTCCGGCTCCCCAGAAGAGTTCAGGGAGGCAAGGTACAACCTGAAACGGGAACTGCGAGTTGCAAAGAGAGCATATTCTGACAAACTTGGCCTCCGCCTCCAGTCCAACAACTCGAGGGAGGTATGGCAGGGCCTCAGAGCGGTCACTAACTTCAAACCCCCTCCCCAACTGGTGACCCCGAGCACCCATCTGGCTGAGGAACTCAACGAGTTCTACTGTAGGTTCGAGCAACAGCCCAAGCAGCTCGGAGCCCCAGGGACAATGAGGAAGATAGAGGCTCCCTCCACACAGAGACATCAAGATATTGCTACACCTGTCGCAGTCCAGGAAGAAGAAGTTCTCAAGCTACTTCGCAAGCTCAACCCCCGGAAAGCTTCAGGCCCGGATGGTGTTTCATCCAACTGCCTAAGAACCTGTGCGGATCAGTTGGCCCCAGTGCTCACCTCCTTGTTCAAGAGGTCACTAGCGGAAGGCTCAGTCCCCTCCTGTCTCAAGAGGTCCACAATCATACCAGTCCCCAAAAAGCCAGGCAGCACAGACCTCAACAATTTCAGACCCGTGGCTTTAACGCCTACCATCATGAAGGTCCTAGAACGGCTAGTCCTCGCTCATCTCAAAAGCACCGCTAACGCACTGTTAGACCCTCTCCAATTCGCATACAGGGTCAACAGATCCATAGAGGACGCCATAAACATCAGCCTAGCATACATCATGAAGCACCTCGACCGGCCTGACTCCTACGCCAGAATCCTGTTCCTGGACTTCAGCTCGGCCTTTAACACGATCTGCCCAGACACCCTGGTTGATAACCTGGCACAGCTCGGTATTGACCCCACGCTTTACGCATGGGTCAAGAGTTTCCTCACAGACAGGACCCAACAGGTCAAGCTCAGCAACTGCTCCTCCAGCGTGAGGACGACCAATACAGGGGCACCTCAAGGGTGTGTACTGTCCCCGCTTCTGTTCTCCATGTACACCAACAACTGCACCTCTTCCTCGGACTCCGTCAAAGTCGTCAAATTTGCCGACGACACAACGATCATCGGCCTCATCAACCGCAACGGAGAGCGAGACTACCGCAGTGAGATAGAAAGAATCTGCAATTGGTGCAAGGACAACAATCTCGTCCTCAATGCAACAAAGACTGTTGAGCTGATTGTTGATTTCAGGAAACACCCTCCTACTCCCCCTCCAGTCTACATAGGCGAGACCGAAGTCTCCATAGTATCATCGGTCCGGTTCCTTGGCACAACCTTATCCACTGACCTTAGATGGGGGCAGAACACTATCAAAATTCAGAAGAAGGCACAGCAGAGGCTATTTTTCCTGCGCCAACTAAAAAAATTTGGTATGCCTCGGGAGCTGCTGACCAGCTTCTACACCGCCACCACTGAGTCTATACTTTGCTCCTCAGTCATCGTCTGGTATGCTGGTGCAACGGCGGGTGACAGATATAAACTACAAAGAATCATTAGCGAGGCAGAAAGGATCATCGGATCGCCCCTGCCACCTCTCGATCTCCTCCACACGGCTAGGATGAGGAAGAGGGCCACCAGGATCTCCTGCGACCCCTCCCACCCTGGCAGCCGCTTCTTTGAGCACCTCCCATCCGGCCGGCGCTTCCGAACTATCCCATCCAAAACCACTAGGCGCAGGAACTCTTTCTTCCCCCAGGCAATTCTACTGCTTAACAACTCCTGACTCACCTCCCAGTCTGCAATCAGCATGCTGACTAGGTGGTGCTCACTGCTAATGTTGCTAGTATGTGTAATTATAGCTGTAAATGTACTGCAAATGTATTATGCTGTTAATGTTGCCAGTAGGTGTAAATTGTAGCCGTCTATGCGAAATGTATTATGCTTTTAATGTTGCCAGTATGTGTAAATTGTAGCAGTCTATGTAACATGTACAACTGTTGCTGTGTACTTTGCCTAAGCCATGTGTACCACAAGCAATTCCGAGTACGGCACCACCGTACTTGGCGAATAAATCCTTCTTGATCTTCTTGATCTTGATCTCCTACTGAATAGGTGCAGGCTTACTGAACAGGCAGAGCCGAGATTTGAACCCAGGTCTCCTGTGTCAGAGGCAGAGCCCTTAACCATTACACCATCCAGCCACCCGAAGTAAAGCCTGGTACACACATCAAATTGTGATTGTCAATTTTACCACTTCCAAGTAGTGTGTGCGCTTACCTACACAATCTATTCATAGTATTCAAATCCTATTGGCTCTCATACTACATGGGGGTGGTAAAATTGGTCAATAAAAATTGCGTGTGTGTGTATGCACCCTAAAGCCTGGTACACACTTTCAATTATGACTGTCCAGTTACTGACCAATTTTAGCACCTCCATGTAGTGTGATGGTCAACAGATATTGAATGCAATATGCAGATTCTGTAGGTAAACTCTCATACTAAATAGAGGTGGTAAGATTGGTCAGTGATTCAATCAAAATTGAAAGTGTGTACCAGGCTTAAGTCTTGTCAAGCAAGGAATAAAAAGAAAGGGAAGAAACAAACAGCTCACTAATTGTATTAACCACATAACATGTGCAGCCACCCAAGATGGTGGTAGGGTATGGCACAGGGTGAGGCACACTGGGACAAATAAAGCATGGCTGCTCATTTCTCACCAAGCTCCATAATGTTATACTAGAGGTAAATCATAATTCCCATCCTTTGTGAGCTGAAGAGGTATGACCTGCAAGCATTAATGGCAACCCACAGGCCCTTATCAGGCATGCTGGATGAGGTCAAGTATTCCTCCTCCAAGTGGTTACCACTTCCCCAGAATAAGTTGCACAATCTCAAGAACCATCAAAGACCAAACAATCTCAGGTCCCAGAAGACAATGAGGGGTGCCATCCAGAGGATTACCTTGAGATGTGGATCAAGTACACTCTAGCTTTTGCAATTGAAGGAGTTCTTTGTGTTGCCACATGATACTTGCCCCATGGATCTGTGCAGGTTTTGAAATTCACTGACTTTTCTAATGATGGGCAGAAAAAAATGGTGACTTTCACTGAAGTGAAATGATGACTACGATTATCCACTACTGCATATGCTTTACCCTGCTCTCATTAAAGAAGTGTGCAATTATTATTATTATTACTACTTCAAAGATAACATGAGAATACTTGAACCACTTTAGGACTGGCATATAAAAACCCTTAAAAGGCAACTATCAAAGAAAACTAAAATTGTAAATGCCACATATATTTCCAGTAATTACTAGCAAATAGCGATACAAAGGCTTTTTGTCCCCATCTTATCATATTATATACTGTATGAAGAAAATGACATTTACAGAGAAAAGTTCTCACTGTGGGCATGGCACTATGGAGGACTGTACCCAGCACATCCAGCATACAGAAACAATCTTTACTGGCTCTAATACTGTGACTTGAATCTGTTCAGACAGCAGAAATATAGCTTCAAATGTGTGTAATCATCAGCTGAAGCTCTGTATTCCTGTCTGTGTGTCTCTCATTGTCTTGCAGTGTAAAAAAACAGTTTACAGCCAGGTACAGTTCAGCTGGGAGAAGCCAAGCTCCCTCCCTGAAAGAAGCCCACCCCCCCAATGCAGAAATTGAGCTGAGGAGAATGAGTGGTTGGCAGGGAGAGCCACTGGGAGTGTGGACAGCGCTTTCTATGCATGTAAAGGAAAGCTACTGTGCATGCGGCAGCCATTAGTTCTGGGTCAAAGGTCTTGACTAGACCATCTGGAGGGGACAAGCAGTCATAGGAGGGCACTGCCATGGGGAAGAGGGGAGGGGCTAAACCAGTCTTTGTCACCTTAGCTACGCCTCTGACAGGCTGTGCTGAGAGACCTCTGAAAAGCTTAATAGTGTTGCTGGATAAAAGCTCTTTAGGTAAGTAGGGTTTAAAACATTTTTGATACTTGTTCTTTAAGGACCAGAGTAGTTTGGACATTTTAGCTATGTCCCTATTCAATCAGCAATATCGTTACCACTACTTAAAGAAAACCTGTAACTCTGGATTCTAAAGGCTTCCCCTGTCCTCCTCCATCCCGGCAATCCAGCACTGCAACCCCCGAACAGTGGGGAGGTATTTATTTACCTACCGCAATTCAGCGCAGGCGCAGTAGCAGCTCCCTGTTGGGGCAAGGGCGGAAACAGCCGAGCCTGACTGTATTCGCTCTACTGCGCAGGCAAGTCCTTTGCGACTACGCAGTAGAGCGGATAAGATCGGGCTCGGCTATTTCCTCCTTAGCCCGAACGAAGAGCAGCTACTGCGCCTGCGCAGGTAAATATTGCCGCGCAGGCGCAGAACTTGTCAAGCTTTGTCGAGGAGGTTCTGGGGAGCCAGCGCTGGATTTCCCCGAGCTACAGAGGACGGAGAAGCCTCATTAGGATCCCAGAGGGTTTTTTTTGTTACAGAGTCTCTTTAAGACGACTAAGATATATATATATATATATATATATATATATATATATATATATATATATATATATATATACACACAGTGGGTTGCAAAAGTATTCGGCCCCCTTGAAGTTTTCCACATTTTGTCACATTACAGCCACAAACATGCATCAATTTTATTGGAATTCCACATGAAAGACCAATACAGAGTGGTGTACATGTGAGAAGTGGATCGAAAATCATACATCATTCCAAATTTTTTTTACAAATAAATAACTGCAAAGTGGGGTGTGCGTAATTATTCGGCCCCCTGAGTCAATACTTTGTAGAACCACCTTTTGCTGCAATTACAGTCTTTTAGGGTATGTCTCTACCAGCTTTGCACATCTAGAGACTGAAATCCTTGCCCATTCTTCTTTGCAAAACAGCTCCAGCTCAGTCAGATTCGATGGACAGCGTTTGTGAACAGCAGTTTTCAGATCTTGCCACAGATTCTCGATTGTATTTATATCTGGACTTTGACTGGGCCATTCTAACACATAGATATGTTTTGTTTTAAACCATTCCATTGTTGCCCTGGCTTTATGTTTAGGGTCATTGTCCTGCTGGAAGGTGATCCCCCGCCCCAGTCTCAAGCCTTTTGCAGTCTCCAAGAGGTTTTCTTCCAAGTTTGCCATGTATTTGGCTCCATCCAGAGCTGGATTAAGGCTAAATGGGGCCCTAAGCAAAGTAACTGATTTGGGCCCCCCCATCATGTCGTAATAGAATCAGAAGATGCAGCTGCACAGCAACATGCCGCACACACCGGGGCAGCCTAGCTACTGGTTGCTATGGGCAACAGCCCACTTTCCTCTGTGGGTGCACAATGCAGAGAATAGCAGCGGCAAAATGCAGAGTGAGAGATGAATGGCTGGGACATTTGCACTCAGGGGCTGGGGCACCCCTGTGAAGAGGGCGCCAGATATCACAGCAGCAGCACTTTCCCCCTGCATCTCCAGCCTGGCAATAGCAGAAAGCTCTGGACACCGCCAAACCGGAAGCCGTTCCCCAGACAGAATTACATAACCACCCCCACCACTGAACAACCAATTTCCTCCCAAACTAGACAGCCACCATGCAGCCTCCATCCCAGTGAATACGATAGTCCAGCAGAGAAGGCAGCCGCAGCGGGGGAGAATGACAGCACCAGATGACTCACATTCACCTATTGCGATCCAAGCAATAGAGGTCCCGTCATCCGGAGCCCATCTGTCTCCCCTAGAGTGCCGCCGCTCTGTTACTACTACTATTACTACTTCCTGTCTGATCTGAGAATCAGGAAGTTCAGAGCAAGCAGCTGCACCGTAGAAGAGACAGATGGGTTTCAGATGACGGGATCTCTATCGCTTGGATCATGGATAGGTGAGTGAGCGCCATCTGCTGCTATCTTTCTTGCTGCAGCTGTGGTTCTCTGTGGGAAGGGAGGGAGGAGTGGGCAGCAGCAGAGCGCACAGTAGCAGGAGGGGGACCTAGGAGGAGAGGCTGGCTCTGAAGACAATCAGCAGCGCACGGCATCATTAGACAAGACAAATAACATTTATATCGCGATTTTCTCCTGGTGGACTCAAAGTGCCAGAGCTGCAACCACTAGGAAGCGCCCTATAGGCAGTAGCAGTGTTAGAGAGATTTGCCTAAGGTCTCCTACTGAATAGGTGCTGGCTTACTGAACAGGCAGAGCCGAGATTCGAACCCTGGTCTCCTGTGTCAGAGGCCTTAAAGGGACTCCATGCAGTGCCTGTCTGTGGGTATGCCTTTAAGCATACCCACAACTAATTAATTACATCCTCACACCTACCAGCATGATGTTTGTAATTATATCCCTCTGGATTCCTTATATTTCATTGTATTGTGCTGAATCGAGCTGCCGGCTTTGGAGAAAAGTCATCCTGTGTAATAGAATGTAACTATGGAAAGATGCATATCATTTTGAAGCTCTCTTTCTCCTCTTTCCAATGATAGATAAACTGCCACCCTATGCCTTTTATTTTTCGCCATTTTCGCAAAATTGCCGTGTCCGCGATTTCGATCGCGAAAATAGCGAAAACTAAAAGGCATAGGGCGGCTGTTTGTATATCATTGGAAAGAGGAGAAAGAGAGATTTAAAATGATATGCATCTTTCCATAGTTACTGCACTGCTCAGAGTCCCTTTAACCATTATACCATCCAGCCACCGCTGACAGGATGGCGAGGGCTGGTTTATGTGCTGATGGGGCCCCTTTGACTCTGAATGGGGCCCCATGCGACTGCTTTTGTTGCCTGGTCGGTAATCCGGCCCTGGCTCCATCCATCTTCCCATCAACTCTGACCACTGAGCTTCACTGTCCCTGCTGAAGAGATGCACCCCCCGAGCATGATGCTGCCACCACCATATTTGACAGTGGGGATGGTGTGCTCAGAGTGATGTGCAGTGTTAGTTTTCCGCCACACATAGCGTTTTGCATTTTGGCCAAAAAGTTCAATTTTGGTCTCATCTGACAAGAGCACCTTCTTCCACATGGTTGCTGTGTCCCCCACATGGCTTTTGGCAAACTGCAAATGGGACTTCTTATGCTTTCTGTTAACAATGCCTTTCTTCTTGCCACTCTTCCATAAAGGCCAACTTTGTACAGTGCATGACTAATAGTTGTCCTATGGACAGAGTCTCCCACCTGAGCTGTAGATCTCTGCAGCTCGTCCAGAGTCACCATGGGCCTCTTGACTGCATTTCTGATCAGTGCTCTCTTTGTTCGGCCTGTGAGTTTAGGTGGATGGCCTTGTCTTGGTAGGTTTACGGTTGTGCCATACTCCTGCCATTTCTGAATGATCGCTTGAACAGTGCTCCGTGGGATGTTCAAGGCTTTGGAAATCTTTTTGTAGCCTAAGCCTGCTTTACATTTCTCAATAACTTGATCCCGGACCTGTCTTGTGTGTTCTTTGGACTTCACGGTGTTGTTGCTCCCAATATTCTTTTAGACAACCTCAGAGGCCCTCACAGAGCAGCTGTATTTGTACTTACATTAGATTACACACAGGTGCACTCTATTTAGTCATTAGCACTAATCAGGCAATGTCTATAGGCAACTGACTGCACTCAGATCAAAGGGGGCCGAATAATTATGCACACACCACTTTGCAGTTATTTATTTGTAAAAAAATGTTTGGAATCAGGTATGATTTTCGTTCCACTTCTCATGTGTACACCACTTTGTGTTGGTCTTTCATGTGGAATTCCAATAAAATTGATTCATGTTTGTGGCAGTAATATGACAAATTGTGGAAAACTTCAAGGGGGCCGAATACTTTTTCAACCCAAAATATATATATATATATATATATATATATATATATATATATATATATATATATATATATATATATATATATATATAATTTTTTTTTTCAGAACAAACTAGTCTTTGTTCTGAAGAATGAGATTGTGTTGTTTATGCTCGTAACAACAACAATACAAACTCTCTGGGGGATACTTATCTTGGTAGGTAAATATTTACCTCCGAGGTAAGTATCCCCTGGATGGTTTTTTTTTTTCATTACAGGTCTTCTTTAAATTATGTTCCTGTCACAATTTATGGTGATGATATTTGATTTTAAATGAAGGTGGGTTTTTGCTACAGTGTTCCTTTTTTCGCCTTGAACTGAAAAAAGAATACAGTTATTTTCAATCAGGGCCGGGACGAGGCAGAGGCTGGGCAGGCACCAGCCTCGGGGCGGAGCAGCGGGAGGGCGCATTCCTGTGTGCTCTCCTCACTGCATGCTAGACCGCATTGCTTTGCGCTCTTCCTGGTTGCCCGCCCGCCTGCCGACTTTCTCTGGGATCTCTCCTGCTTGCCGCTGTGTACTATCTTCTCCCCGTCCCCTATTTTCAGCGTCAGCTTCCTAGAGCGCACTGCCTGCCTATTAACAGCCGCGCTGTCATCAGAGTGATGAGAGGCACGGCTATAGCATTGTGTTGCTAGGCAACAGCAGGAAACTGGCTTTGCTGTAAGGGAAGTGGTGCCCGGCTTCCTGCAGAGTTGCCTGTTTACATGATTCGCCGCATGTTTGAGCTGTGGCTGATCTGGACGGGGAGGGGGAGGCTTCCCCCCTGATTGTCTTCAATTAGAGAGCAGTCATGTGAGTAAACTTCACATCATGCCTTTGGATGTCTGAGGGAAGAGGGACAGCGCTGCTGTTTGTCACGTGGATGTCTGTGGATGTCTGGCATGAAGCAGGTATGGAAGAGGGGGGTGGGATTTTGAAAAATAGAGAGAGAGAGTGTGAGTATACTATATGTGTGTGTCTGTATGTTTGCATGTGTGTATATAGTGTGTGTGTCTGTACTATATGTGTGCAGTGTTCTCCCCAGGCTCTTTTAGCCGGGTGCTCCACCCGGCTAGATTTGGTGACCACCCGGCTGTCATTGGCTCACCTCCTCACCACCTCCTATGCTGTAAGCAGAGTTGCCCTGCATTTTCATCTCTCCCCACCCGGCTGCTTTTTCATGCCACCCGGCTACTATTTCATGCCACCCGGCTGGAAAATAATTCTGGGGAGAACACTGTGTGTGTGTACTGTATGTGTATACAGTGTGTGTGTGTGTGTGGGGGGGGGGGGGGGGGGCGCACTTTGGAATCTCTGCCTCTGGTGCTGGGGAACCTTGTCCCGGCCCTGTTTTCAATGGTAAAAATAAGAGAGAAAGGGTTAACGGAAAAATTTAATTAATAATTTTATTATGTAGAGGACATGTTCTTAAAAATGGGTGGGGTTATGAGCAGGATGGGGGGAGGTGCGGCCGTGACCCTCATACGCAGAACAGCACACCTTGGGACGACTAGAGAGAGATACTGGGCTGCCAGAGGAGAATAGGAGCATCCCAGGAGGATGGCCGCACGGGGCTTGAGGAAGTCCCAGGTAAACAGTAATGCTTTTATATGGGTACACTTCAATTCCCTGGTGGTCCAGTGGGTCCCTAACTCCCTAGTGGTCTAGTGGGTGGTCCCGTGCAGGGGCGTAACTAGAAATCACTGGGCCACCTTGCTAAACTTTGGATGGGAGGGACCCCCTCCTCCCTAGCATAGGCGTCCCCAATATAGGTAGCCAGGCATGAGTGCCCCCTGTATAGGTTGCCAGCTATAGGTGCCCAGTATAGGTAGCCAGTTATAGGTGCCCCCTGTATAGGTAACCAGTCACAGGTGCCATCCCTGCATAGGTAGCCAGCTATAAGTGCCCAGTATAGATTGCCAGGCATAGGTGTCGTAAGTATAGATAGCCAGGCATAGGTATCCCAGTATAGATAACCAGGCTGGGTCTCCACCTGGATTTTGTGGTTATCAGCACTTGACAAATGCCTGCGTGCCGAAACGTTGTGCTGTTTGTGGCTATATTACCACAAATAAATTAAGCTTTAATGGCAAAATCCAGGTGGAGACCCAGCCTGCTAATCTTGACAATTGACTTTACACCTTTGTGGGATCCGGATGTTTGCTGGTTGACTCCCTGGGGTCTTAATGGTTGGTGGTTTGAGCTTAGAGGCCATCTTTTCTTTCTACCCTAGTTTCGATAGTCAGGTATAAGTGTCTCCAGTATAAGTAGCCAGGCATTATTCAGCTCCCATCCACCTCCAGCAATGAGCAGCTCTCCCCGCCTCCTCTCTCCTCGGCGTCCCGCCTCCCACTGTTGCTAAGTACCAGGTCCCGGCTTGATGACGTCACCAAACTGGGACCCGAGGTGCAAAGCTGGATGCCGGTTAGAGCAGAGGGTGCCGGAGGAACATCAGGAGAGATGTCCTCTTCTTCTGCCTCCGCTGCCACTTAATCAGCAGCGATAGCAGTGATCACGTGATCAGGAGCCAATTGCCATGGCTTCTCATCAGTGAGGGGAGATGTCAGCTGTCATATGACAGCTTAATCCCCCCATTCGGGTGCATGCGATCGTAAGTACACCCTGTCAGCAGCATACAGCCAAACACAGAGTGTAACTGTTATGTTCTTGGTCCCAAAGGGGTTAAAAGGAAATGTAGGAAATCAATTGCTTTGACTAGTTCTATTGTAGCCTCTACACTTTTCACACTTTGATAATTGAACTATCTAAGCATTTTCTGTCCAACCCTAAATTCTCAGAAGAGCAAACCAGTGAGGTGTAAGCCCTGATGGATCTCCTGCATTCAATGCAGTCCCTATGCCCCAATCTCCATCGCGATCTTCAGTATATGTGGCCCATCCCCACCCAGCCTCAAGAGACTTAAGACGTCTACCCAGCACACAGTTACACACAGGCACTAACGCGCAAGGTATAGGGATTCATAAGCAGAAGGGAGATGTACCAACAAACCAAACAAAGACACACAGGCAAAGAGTAATTAAGCAGTCCAGGGTGATATACAGAGTAACTAATTCACAAACCAGGGGGCAAGAGATGTCAACCCAAGCAATAAGTCAGTCCAGGCAGCAATCCAATAGCGTAGTCAAAGTCCAGGCAAAGCCTACCCAGCAGCTAGTAGAACTAACGCTATCATGGGCAGTTTGCAAATGACAGAAGCAAGGTTTAGATACCAGCACTCATCAATGATAGGCAGCCACACACACCATCCACCAGACAACCCTGCAAGACTTCCTGACACGCCCAGTGACAGATAACATCATCCAGTTACTGCCGGTGTCAAAGAGCATAGGACATGCGTGTGGCCAAATGCTCCCACCCTCCCGAATTACCAAAGCACAGAGATGCCGGGGCTGCAGTCACAGTTTGCTCAGTCCCCCTCCTGGAAGTGTCAAGGTTGTCATGGGAACGAGGGTCAGGTGTGTGCGAGACATGAGAAAGATGGACCTCTGACCCCGGAGGAGGGGGGGTAATGCAAGTTCGTGTAACAAAGGACTTAAGGTAGCCATACACTGGTCGATTTGCCATCAGATTCGACCAACAGATAGATCCCTCTCTGATCGAATCTGAGAGGGATCGTATGGCTACCATTACTGCAAACAGTTTGTGAACCGATTTCAGCCTGAAACCGTTCACAATCAGTTGTGATGGTGCCGCCGCCGCCGGCCCGCATACATTAACTGCTCCGCTGGCGCGACTGCCCCCGGTCACCGCTGCTCCGTCTCCGCTCTGGTCTCCAGGTCCGGCATGCTTTACTTCTTCCTGCCCGACAGGAAGTTTAAACAGTAGAGCGCCCTCTACTGTTTAAACTTCCTGCCGGGCAGGAAGAAGTGAAGCATGCCGGAGACCAGAGCGGAGACGAAGCAGCAGTGACCGGGAGCAGTCGCGCCGGCGGAGCAGGTAATGTATACCGGCTCTATTACGTCGGTCGTCGGACACTCGAACGCCGCTAGCGACGCGCTCACTACCCGCGGGCGATCGACGGTAATTTTCCACACGGAACGATCGACGGGATCGGACGAAATGGATCGAAATTCGGCGTGTAGCGGGAACGATGTGACAGCAGATTCGATCCCAGTGATCGAATCTGCTGTCGATCTGGCGGGAATCGGCCTAGTGTATGGCCAGCTTTACCCTTTGTGAGATTATAATTATCCTAGATGTTTCTATTTTTGTAACATCTACTGTCCTGCTGACAACTTTTTTTTCTTAGTTTCAAAGTTTTTTTATTTAGTAAAGACATTACAGATAGTCAAGAAGCAGTGTTTTTAGCCCCAATGTTGCTGATCGAATGTGTATATGACATTTTAACAGAATGAACAAAAACATCAACAATATAGCATGAATTTTAAGAATCAGGGGACATTTATCAAGAGTGTCTGAGACAAAATATTGGTAGGTTTTTAGAAATCTGTGCAGCACTGTCTCAGGCATCTTAAGAAATCACAAAATAGTGCCAAATAGTGCAGATTTCTTCTAAAAATAGGAGTTAGGAAGGTTTCTCAGACAATGCAGTGTGTAAGAGGAATGGCTGTTGCTGAGGTAACCAATATATCTGCTGTACTGCATCAATGCCCAGGGGAAGGGTTAAGCACAGAACAGCTTCACAGTACACCTGGCAGCAAGGGGAAGGAGCACTTCACAAATCATGCCAGGTCTGCACTGCTGCACAAGCTGTGTAGAAGTGCTATTGAGTACTTCTTAATCGGTGGCAGTTTAGGGATGGATTTGCACTTTTTTTTAATTGTGGTGCAGTTCTAGAAATTCACGCAATACTGCCGCTATTAAGTAGGATTTAAGAAGTATCTTATTATCGTGCAAAACAGTTCCCCTGTTGGTTAGAACAGTTTAAGAAGAAAAAACTGTTGGTAATGCTTTGATAAATCTGGCCCTTAGTCCTCTCTAGAGAGGGCCAAGTGCTAATGCAAGTCGAGACTGATATAAGGTTTCATAAGAGTATAGTCTCAAATAATTCATTTGTTAGGACCACCGTCCTCCGATACTGCGTATAGCGTTGAAATTTAAGAGTCATAGGGCCAGATTTATCAAAGCATTGCTGACAGTTTTTTTCTTCTTAAAAAGTTCTAACCAGCAGGGGAACTGTTCTGCATGATAATAAGAACATTTCTAAATTCTCCTTAAAGTGAACCTCCAGACCAAAAATTTAAAGCAGCACTGAAAAGGCTTGGTGTTTCTTTAACAGTTTCACAGCATCAGAACTTTGTTTTTCTTACCCAAGCCTAATTTTTAGCTGCACAGAAGCTAAGCTCCGCCCCATCAAAGAAAACTGCCTGGGTATTTTTCCCCTGATGCTGTGCAAAGCATGGTGATATTTCTGATGTTGTTGTTCTCATTCTGCTGTTTGGACACAGATTTGTTTTTTTTTGCTTTTCTGAATTTGAGATTTGAAGCTTAGCGTGCGCAGTTGGGAGGGGTAATCAGGACACAGGACAATTGGAACTGTGTCTCATGTTCCCTGTCACCTCCTTTCAATCGAAAAGATGGCTGCCCCCAAGAAGTGACAAACATTTGCCTGTTCTTTTAAAACAGGGTGGGTAAAAGATTATATTACCTATCTATTTTAATTAACATAACTAATGTAACTTTATGACAGTATGTTTGTTTAGGCTTAAAGCGGTTTAAAACTCTGACAACATTTTCAACAAAAATGTGTTTTCCTACTTTTTATAACCCATACAATTATCATATTTGCTTTTGTGCACAAGTATTATTATTCATTTAGACATTATAACTTCCCAAAGTTCAGTTAATTTATTTTTAAAGCTGCTGGTGCATTTTATTCATAACTGTTGTAATTCTGTTGTGAATGCTGCCACCAGTGATTTCTGACCCGTGGTTCACCCCAGGACTCATCAGCTGAAGTCCTGCACAGCCAGAGAATGTTTACATAAATGTATCAAGTAAAGAATGTGTACACAAGATAAGCTTAACAGCAGTTCGGATGCGAGTTCTCCCTGCAGAAGAAAGAGTCAGCCCTGTTATGTAACCCTTTGAATGCTGTTTTACTAAAAAAAACAAAAAAAATTGTGTTAGTATATTATATGCTGTAAATAATCTTTTAGAGCAAAGAAGAAATTCTGGGTTATATTCCGCTTTAATAGCGGCAGTTTAACGTGAATGTCTAGAACTGCACTACAGTTAAGAAAAGTGCAAATCCGTTCCTAAACTGCCGCAGATTAAGAAGTGCTTAACAGCACTTCTACATTTATTGTGCAGTGTAAACTAGAGATGATGTGTGCAGTGCACCTCCCCCTGATGCCAGGTGTCATGTGAAGCTGTTCTGTGCTTAACCCTTACAGTGCTGGGCATTGATCCTCTGTTTCAGCGCTAATACATTTATATTATATACTTATTTACATTACATCTCATCAGTTAACCTAAAATCTACCGTAAATAATATATTTATGCTATTATAACTTCTCTTTTCTGTATCAATACAGCAGCAATTTCCCTCATACACTGAACTGCCTGAGAAACCTCCCTAACTCCTCCTATTTTACATCAGCTTAAAGTGGTCTGAAACTCTGACATAACGTTCAATAAAAATGTGTTTTTCTACTTTGTATTATTCATACAGTTATCATATTTGCTTTTGTGCATAAGTAATATTGTCTGTCTACAAATTACGTGTTTCCAAAGTGTAGATTTTCTTGCCCTGAAAACGGTCATTGCATTTTATTCCAACTGCTTTTTATTATATATTAAAATCTTCGTTGTTCTGAGCTCTGTGTGTGCCTGAAGCAGAGACAGCTTCTCAGAAAGTGTTTTTTTTACTTGTTACAGACAAATGTATAAACATTGGAATGTAAACAAAGATACTGTTATCTCCAGTTTGGATGCGGATTTGAAGCTGAATAGCAGGACAAAGTGCTTTGTTTAACCATTTCAGTGATGTTCTGCTAAAAAAAAAAATGTATGGGATAGTAGCTTTAAAGCTGTGAGGAATCTTTTAGAGCAAAGTAGAAATGCTGACTTCCCGACCACTTTAAGAAGGAATCTGCACTATCTAGTGATTTCTTAAGATTTCTGAGACAGTCCTGCGTGGATTTCTAAAAACCTACTAATATTTTGTCTCAGACACTCTTAATAAATGTCCCCGACTGTCCTCTCTAATAGAAGGCCAAGTGCTAATAGCAAGTTGAGACCGATAAGAGTAGTCTCAAATAATTAAATTGTAAGCACTACCACCCTCCGATTCTGCGTCTCTGCAAGGTCCAGCCAAGGCTGCCAGATTTTTGTGAATAGTTCAAAGGTATCACTTACTATAGTTATTAGCCGTTCAGAAAGAAGCATATCCATTATATTTAACTTGATTAATTCTAAGGAAAGAGTTGGTAGTAACAAACTTTTTTTTTTTTAATCTTGCTGTTTCATTAAAATATGATCCCCAAGCATAATTGCCATGTGGACACTGATTTACTATTCTGAAGGATAGCAGAAAGGGAGCCTTTCAACTTAATACAGCAGCTCTCATGCAATCATCTTACTGAGGAATTGATGCAGCCACAGTGAGCAGACAACCAACACCCATGGTCCTCTGCACATCAGAAGCTGGGATAGAATCCACTGACATGAAAAGAAATGCGTACAAACTTCATGTCCATTGTGCAGCGTCAATTCAACCATATAGGGTGGCCAGTAGTAATGAGGAACTGAGTGTTCCCCCTCATGCAGTGAACAGCAGCCCACATGGCTATCAACATTGAGCGGGACATCGGGGAATGGGAGCTTCTGCCCTAGTCTTATTTTGAGGGACAAGGAGCGCTTTCCCACATCCACATTCTTAGAGTCAAAAGCTGCCCTTTTATTGTCTACAGCTTTCTGTAGATAAGTATTTTAAAGAGATCTGGCTACTTCTTTGTCAAGACAGACAACTTGAGGACTATGAAAAATCCAGTAGAAATATTAGACTTAACAAATAAAATAAAAATGTCATGTTATATATAACAAATCTAACACAAATCATTCAATATCCAATATAATGACACTTCATAAAGTTGAGGAAATAGTGATTGTGATATTTTGGCCATTAGTGGGAAGTTACTCTACCCATTCTCACCTTATGTCACAAAGTTGGAAACAAACCACCAAAATTTGTTTGTATTTGGCTGTTGTTGGCTCTGCCCACTTTGTCTAACTTTAACATACAGACACTTAAATACCAAGTTTGCAAGCTTTTGGATTCCTTGGCATCAAAAATGTAAAATTGTAAAATTTTCCATAGAAATGAAACAAATCTGATTGGCTGTTTGTGGCTCTACCATTTTTTTCTAAATGTAAACCGCAATCATCCAAAGGACCGACTCTACCAGGTTTTAGACCTCTGGCATTAACAGTGTAAGAATGGCAGCAGTTTAAATATTGCACTTGAAAATCAACAGGTGACTTTTGATTGGCTGTCATAGGCTCCACCCAGTTTCCTGAAAATTAATCCAAGTCACCCAGTGACCAAGTGTGAAAATCCTGTGATTAACCGTCTAAGACTTACTGCAGTTTACATTTTCCCATTGAAAACAAATTGCTGAAATTTTATTTGCTGTTTTATGCCCCGTCCACTTTCCACACATTTTTGACCAAGTGACCAATTGTGCCAAGTATGGGGACTCTGGCTTTATTTCTGTGAGAATAGCAGTCTTTTACATTTTTGTCCATTGACATGAATGGGTGAAATCTGATTGGCCATTTGTGGTTCCGCCCAGGTGTGCAGGGGTGGATGCAAGACCCCCAGAACATATCTTCCCAGGTAGTAAGGGATCTGTATACCAAGTTTTGTTGGAATACGACAAAGCGTTTTCGAGTGATCACGACACATACATACATACACACATATATATGTACAGTGGTGTGAAAAACTATTTGCCCCCTTCCTGATTTCTTATTCTTTTGCATGTTTGTCACACTTAAATGTTTCTGCTCATCAAAAACCATTAACTATTAGTCAAAGATAACATAATTGAACACAAAATGCAGTTTTAAATGATGGTTTTTATTATTTAGTGAGAAAAAAAACTCCAAAATCTACATGGCCCTGTGTGAAAAAGTGATTGCCCCCCTTGTTAAAAAATAACTTAACTGTGGTTTATCACACCTGAGTTCAATTTCTGTAGTCACCCCCAGGCCTGATTACTGCCACACCTGTTTCAATCAAGAAATCACTTAAAGAGAATCTGTAACGACAAAACGTCCCCTGGGGGGTACTCACCTCGGATGGGGGAAGCCTCAGGATCCTAATGAGGCTTTCCACGCCGTCTGCCGTCCCTCCGGGGTCTCGCTGTAGCCCTCCGTACAGCGGTGACGTAATATTTACCTTCCTGGCTCCTGCGCAGGCGCTCTGTCGGCTGTCGGCTCCGAAGGAGGCGGAAATACCCGATCGCCGCCGGGTCCGCTCTACTGCGCAGGCGCAAGTCTCCGGCGCCTGCGCAGTAGAGCGGACCCGACTGAGATCAGGTATTTCCGCCTCCTTCGGAGCGAAAGCAGCCACAGCGCTCCCGCTGGAGCCTGCAAAGGTAAATATTGAATTGAACAGTCGGGCCTGTCGCCGGCTGTTCGGAGGGCTGCAGCGAGACCTCCGTGGGACAGAGGACGGTGTGGGAAGCCTCATTAGGATCCTGAGGCTTCCCCCACCCGAGGTGAGTACCCCCCAGGGGACGTTTTTGATGTTACAGAGTCTCTTTAAATAGGAGCTATCTGACACAGAGAAGTAGACCAAAAGCACCTCAAAAGCTTGACATCATGCAAAGATCCAAAGAAATTCAGAACAAATGAGAACAAAAGTACTGTAATTGAGATCTATCAGTCTGGTAGAGGTTATAAAGCCATTTCTAAAGCTTTGGGACTCCAGCGAACCACAGTGAGAGCCATTATCCACAAATGGCAAAAACATGGAACAGTGATGAACCTTCCCAGGAGTGGCCGGCCGACCAAAATTACCCCAAGAGCGCAGAGAAAACTCATCCGAGAGGCCACAAAAGACCCCAGGACAACATCTAAAGAACTGCAGGCCTCACTTGCCTCAATTAAGATCAGTGTTCACGACTCCACCATAAGAAAGAGACTGGGCAAAAATGGCCTGCATGGCAGATATCCAAGGCGCAAACCACTTTTAAGTAAAAAGAACATTAAGGCTCGTCTCAATTTTGCTAAAAAAAAATCTCAATGATTGCCAAGACTTTTGGGAAAATACCTTGTGGACCGAGGAGACAAAAGTTGAACTTTTTGGAAGGTGCGTGTCCCGTTACATCTGGGGTAGAAGTAACACAGCATTTCAGCAAAAGAACATCATACCAACAGTAAAATATGGTGGTGGTAGTGTGATGGTCTGGAGTTGTTTTGCTGCTTCAGGACCTGGAAGGCTTGCTGTGATAGATGGAACCATGAATTTTACGGTCTACTAAAAAGTTCTGAAGGAGAATGTCCGGCCATCTGTTCGTCAACTCAAGCTGAATCGATCTTAGGTGCTGCAGCAGGACAATGACCCAAAAAACACCAGCAAATCCACCTCTGAATGGCTGAAGAAAAACAAAATGAAGACTTTGGAGTGGCCTAGTCAAAGTCCTGACCTCAATCCTATTGAGGTGTTGTGGCATGACCTTAAAAAGGCGGTTCATGCTAGAAAACCCTCAAATAAAGCTGAATTACAACAATTCTGCAAAGATGAGTGGGCCAAAATTCCTCCAGAGCGCTGTAAAAGACTCGTTGCAAGTTATCGCAAACTCTTGATTGCAGTTATTGCTGCTAAGGGTGGCCCAACCAGTTATTAGGTTCAGGGGGCAATTTCTTTTTCACACAGGGCCATGTAGGTTTTGAGTTTTTTTTTCTCACTAAATAATAAGAACCATCATTTAAACTGCATTTTGTGTTCAATTATGTTATCTTTGACTAATAGTTAACGGTTTTTGATGAGCAGAAACATTTAAGTGTGACAAACATGCAAAAGAATAAGAAATCAGGAAGGGGGCAAATAGTTTTTCACACCACTGTATATAGATTTTGCTGATTTACATATCACACATAGACCATAACATGGACACTCACCAAACCCCTGTTCCTCCACGATGGTTCTGCTGAAATCCATGTAGATCAGACCTTCATAAACCTAAGACAGAAAAAAATGTTAGTTGATAAAAACTTGTGTTAAAGAGAATTATGGAGGCCGTCACTGCTGTTCTGCTTTTGCAGATACCTAAAAGAAGCATGCACTTTCATGTAATAGAAACGCTCAAAACCAAATTATATTAAGAGTTGGGAGAGGGAAACTTGGGCAATATACTGAAATCTGCAAATAACACCGATTTAGTGGAAGTAAACTACAAAGATTTGATGCAACGGCACCTTGCCCCTAGCAGATTAGCTACATTTAACAATGATAATTCTAATTGTTTCAGAGGCTGCAGTGAACTTGGCGCACATAGCCATATATGGTGGAATTGCAGAGTAGTAAGGAAGTTATGGATGAGAGTGTTCTACTGGGCGTCATCCTTACTAAATACAACCATTTCTGGGAATCTCCTGCAAGCTTTGCTAGGGTAACCTCATTCTGATTTGTCAAAATCACAGTCCTCACTTCTTTTAACTGAGTTTATAGAGATATTTCTCAAGAGAAAACAGGAAAGATACACTTAGGCCCGGTTCACACTTGCGTTGTTTTGCAGAGCGCAGCCGGATTGCAAGGTCCGCAAACGGAACGGACGATTAAGGGTCCATTGTTAATCAATGGACCCGTGCGCACTCGTCTGTTCCTCCGGATCCGGATGCGGTCTGCGGTGCGGCCTGCGGTCCGGAATTTTCCAACATGCTCCAATTTTCCGGACCGGTCCTCCGTCCACCGCCGCCGGACCGGATCCGGACAAGACATCCAGCACAACAGCAACTGAGGGGAAACGGAAGTGCACAACACAATTCCGGATGAAAGCCGGACGTCCTACCTCACTTCCTGTGGGGTTCTCTATGGTGCAGGCGGCCATGTGGATGTACCCAGAGCCGGACAGCAGCGGAGGACGGAAGGACCCGACCATCCAGACGCAGGGTCCCGTGGGACAAGGAGGATGATGTCCGCACAGCAGGCTCTCCCCAAGAAAGACTCCAGCGCTTTTCCAGACCTTCCAGGCCCCTCTTTGAAAACAGAAACGGATCCAGGACGCATGAACAACGGAAGAAGATCCGGATGAAAACTGAACGTGACCTGACCGGATCCTGATGGCCTCCTGATGGCGAACGGATGTTCTCAGAACGGACCAGACTGGAATGGACCCATGCCACCAGTAAGTATTTTATCAAAACGCAAATGTGAACCGGGCCTTATATTCTATACCGTAGGCAGAGATTGTCCGCCTTGATTAGATTCAATTTTCTGAGAAGCCACAGGAACTATGGTAATGGTATAAGGTTGGATAGAGGCAGATTTTAATTGTATCCAGGGCAAGGACATATTGGGTTTAAAGGATACCCCGAACTGAAATGTAACATAATGAGATAGACCTGTGTATGTACAGTGCCTAGCACACAAATAACTATGCTGTGTTCCTTTTTTTCTTTCTCTGTCTGAAAGAGTTAAATATCAGTTATGTAAGTGGCTGACTCAGTCCTGACTCCCACAGGAAGTGACTACAGTGTGACCCTCACTGATAAGAAATTCCACTTTTTATCTCTTTCTTCAGAAGCCATTTTCTGCTAGGAAAGTGTTTTATAGTAGTAGTCACTTTCTGTCTGAGTCAGTAGTCACTTCCTGTCTGAGTCAGGACTGAGTCAGCCACTTACATACCTGATATTTAAATCTTTCAGACAGAGAAAGAAAACAAGGAACACAGCATAGTTATTTGTGTGCTAGGCACAGTACATACACGTCTATCTTATCATGTCACATGTCAGTTCGGGTATCCTTTAAACCATTGTAAATTTGCAAGAATCTTGATGCTAAAAGATAGAGCCAGTGATTAGAGCCCCCCACGACCCCCTTACTGGGGTTTCTGTACAAATAAGAAGATTTAAACCAGGCAGGTTTATTACCCCAGATAAATTTATCCACAAGTTTATGAAATTTAAGAACAAATTGGCGACTGTGGTTGATTGGAATAGCTCTGAAGTTATATAGAATTTTGGGCAATTTTACCATTTTAATGGCTGTAATCTTTCCCAGCCACCATATCTTATAATGTGCCCGTTCAGAGCTACTGCGCCTGCGCAGAACACTCGAGCCCATGTGCAAGTGATTGACAGCGGGGGGACCCCGGGCCGGCAGCTTCGAGCGAAGATGCGGCGAGGGACATGTTGGCTGCAAGAGGCTGGAGGAAGCCCCGGGTAAGAAGATCTAAAGGTAGCATAAAACGCATGATGGCTCCTTTAAGTGTTCTTTTATGTCCGGGTTATTCTGAATGGCCAATAAAAGTGGTTCTATGGCCATAGAGAATAAGAGGAGTGACGGGTCCGGCAACCAAGCATTATGGCGTTTGACAGCAATCCAGACAGTCTGATCATAGTTTGTGGGCTATGATATAAAGCATAAATTCCTCTGAAATCCCCATTTTAGTTATCACTCTATAAAGATAAGGCCAGGTCACTGAATTAAATGCCTTCTACAAATCAAGGCTCAACAGACGCAAACATTGATCGTTAAGTTAAACATCTTGTAAAATATTGCAAGGCAAGCAGATATTATCCGTTGTTAGCCGTTGGGGAATAAAGCCAGACTGAGCTGGTGAAATTAAATCAGAAAAGACTTGAGATAAGCGGTCAGCTAAAACTTTTGAAAATATCTTCATGTCATTATTAACGAGTGAGAATGGATGATAGTTTGGTAGTGAAGTATGATCCTGCTGCGGTTTAGAAAGTAAGGTAACATAGACTTGGGAAGAAATTTAGTCCATTACAGGCCTCATTATATAATGTCTTCTCATATGGGACTAACCGTAAAGCGAATTTCTTTAAATCCCCAGGGTGGCTTTTTGGGATTATAGTTTGAGTTTTTGAGGGAAGCTTTTTCAATTTTGCGGTCTGTGAAGGGTCGTTTTAGGGCTTCGATCTGTTCATTAGTTAGAGTAGGAAGTGGGATAGTATTCAACAGTTCATCAAATTAGACTCTGCTAAAGATGCAGGAGCTACACAAAGTTTACTATAAAATTGTTCAAAAAATCTCCATTACTTTATTTATTTTATTTATTGTATTTATAAAGCGCCAACATATTACGCAGCGCTTTAGACCAGTGGTGTCAAACTCAATTACCAAAGGGGCCAAAATCTACAAGAAAGTCTAAGTCCCAGGTCAAATTGCTTATTAAGATTTAGCATTTATTGAACAATCTCAAACTGATGTAACTTTAGGCCTACTCCGCCCCTTCTGCAAAGTAGTGCAGTGGCGCACTGCTCCAGTTCTGCTTCGGGTCTCCTCTGATCTTCCTGACAGCCACATGCTCTATGCAGCATACCTGAAGCATGTCATGTGATCGGGAAAAGGAAGAGACAATGCAATGCTGCAGCAGGTAAACATTACACATCTCTGCTGTGCTACTGTCACGTACCTGGTAGGCTGGAGACCGGTGTGCTGAGGACAGCGACTCTTGCAACTTATCAGCTGAGGGACCTGGAGTGTGAACAGGGACCTACAGCTGACACGCGCTAGCAGAATCACTGGTGTGACGCCGGAGCGTGTGACCGTTGGGAGACTGAATCACCCCCACAGGCTGAGTTTGGTGGTGTAATGACTCAGAGACCAGGTGGTAATCTTCACAAGAGATTCCTTCGTAGTAGACTGAGTCTTGTAGTTAGCAGAGGTTGGCAACCAATCTGGTAGTCGTCCAGAGCAAAGGTTGGTAACAGATCGGGTTCTCAGACAGGCAGAGGTCGGCAACAAATCGGGTACTCGTACTAAGCAGAGGTCGGCAACAGGTCAGGCAGTCAGACGGGCCAGGGTCAGCAACAGCAAAAGACAGGATAACAGGCAGATCAAGAATCACGTCACAGGAACGCTCACTACACACTAGCTGCAATACAACAGCACTGTAGTGGCACTCTCCAGACTTAAATAGGCAGAATGGCGGGAACACACGGACGTCTGCACGCAATGACGCATACGGGCGTACGCGATGATGCAGACAGACGCACGCATGAAACCCATAAATCATGCACAAACAGGCGGCCCTTCGGGCGCGCATGCACACAACATCACGCCAGCTACCAACGGCTCCAGCGAGTAGCGTGCAGATTTGAGGCTGGTTCCCAGGTACTTTCTTCAGGCCCATAGCCCTTCCATTTGACCAGATACTGCATGCCTCTGCCTCTTCTTCTGGAATCCATGATTGCCTCTACTTCAAATTCCTCCCCTCCATCAATCAGGATAGGTGGTGGAGGGACTGTGGATCGACCCAGAAAAGGATCATCAGAAGATAACTTCAACAAAGATACATGAAATACTGGGTGGATCTTTAAATTATCAGGTAAGTACAATTCATAAGCAACTTGATTAATTTTCTTCTTAACTAAGAATGGTCCAATGAATCTTGGTCCCAATTTCCTCGAAGGGCAAGGTAATTTAAGATTAGTTGTGGACAACCTCACATGATCTCCTTCCTTAAGTTCCAGATCACCCCTCCTATGGTCATCTGCTTTCCTTTTAAAGGTTTATTGAGCCTGTGCCATGGATCTTTGGAGTTCCAAATTATTCAAGGAAAGAAAATTAACTAATTCTTCAGTAGCTGGAACAGAGGTTTCTACAGTTAGATTTGTTAAAAAAAGGATGGATGGAAACCATAGTTGGCAAAGAATGGTGATTGTTGTGTGGATGAATGTATAGAATTGTTGTAAGCGAACTCAGCCAAAGTGAGAAGCTGGCGCCAATTATCCTGTGAGAAAGTAGAAAAACACCTTAAACATTGTTCCAGAGTCTGATTGGTTCTTTCCGTCTGTCCATTAGTTTGCGTATGGTAAGCAGAAGAGAAATAGAGTTTGATATTGAGTAATTTACAAAGAGCTTTCCATAATTTGGAGGTAAATTGAGTTCCTCTGTCAGAGACAATATTGTCAGGAATCCCATGGAGGCGGACTATCTCTTTGATAAAGGTGGTGGCAGTTGTCTGAGCTGTAGGTAAGTCTTGCATCGGAACAAAGCTAGCCATTTTTGACAGTCGATCTAACACTACAAAAATTGTATTACAATTGCTGAATCGTGGCAATTCAACAATGAAGTCCATGGATATAGAATGCCACGGTCTTGATGGAACAGGAAGTGGTTCTAACAAACCCCAAGGTCTTAGGTTAATCCCCTTAGAGCGATTACAAATTGCACATGTGGAGACAGTCTGTACAATTCTTCTTCAGTTCTGGCCACCAAAAATAACGTTTTATTAAATCCAGGGTCTTAGATACTCCAAAGTGACCAGCTTATTGATGATCATGACAAAGTTGAAGTATTGCCACTCGACATTCTTCAGGCACAAAGGTCTTGTCCCCATGATACCAGAGACCATTCTTCTGAGTCAGAGAAGGTTTTATCCTGTCTGGAGGAGATATCACACTTTGGCAAAATTGTCTAAGCACATCTGGTTGAATCATCAAAAAGTTTTGATTGGACAAAATTGTATCTGGATTGGTTTGTATCTCATCATCAGGAAACATGCGGGAAAGAGCATCAGGTTTTATGTTCTTTGATCCAGGACGGTATGTAATATGAAAAGTAAATCTGGAAAAGAATAATGCCCATCTGGCCTGTCTGGGATTCAATCTCTTCACTGTCTTCAAATATTCAAGATTTCTGTCATCAGTGTAAAGATATATAGGGTGAGCCGCACCTTCCAACACGTATCGCCATTCCTCTAACGCATCTTTAATGGCCAACAGTTCTCTGTCACCCACATCAGTTTCTTTCCGCATCAGAAAGTTTCCTGGAAAAAAATCCACAGGATGAAGAATAGCTTTCGCATCTTGTCTTTGAGAAAGAATCGCTCCGACTGCCGATTCAGAAGCATCTACTTCCAGGATAAAGGCTAAAGCAGGGTCTGGATATCTCAGAACAGGAGCAGTAGTAAAATGTTTCTTAAGTTTATCGAATGCCAACTAGGCCTCCGGAGTCCAGAAAAACCGATTCTGTTGACGGGTAAGCTGTGTAATAGGAAGAATTATGGCGGAAAAGTTTTTGATAAATTTTCGATAGAAGTTAGCAAAGCCCACAAATCTTTGAACTGCCTTCTTATTATTAGGTGGTGGCCAATCGAGGATAGCTTGAACCTTTTGTGGATCCATAGTGAGTCCCTCTGCAGAAAGAATGAGCCCAAGAAACTGGATTGACTCTCTTTTAAATTCACATTTTTCTGATTTTACATACAGCTTATGAAGCCTTAAGCGGGCAAGTACTTGACATACTTGATGCCGGTGGATCTCCTTGAAGGAAGAGAAGATAAGTATGTCATCTAAGTACACAATAATAAATTGATCAAAATCTCAGAAAATATCATTAATGAAATGCTGAAAAGTAGCTGGAGTGTTGCAAAGTCCAAATAGCATCACTAGGTACTCAAAGTGTCCATAACGAAATCTGAAGGCAGTTTTCCATTCGTCTCCCCTCCTTATTCTGATCAAGTTGTAAGTTCCTCTCATATCCAGTTTGGTGAAGATTCTTGCTTCACATAGTTTTTGAAATAACTCCGGCATCAAAGGAAGAGGATAATGGTTCTTTATTGTAATCTTGTTCAGTGCTCGGTAATCAATACATGGTCTCAATGTCTCGTCTTTCTTCTGAACAAAAAATATACCGGCACCAGCAGGAGAAGTGGAAGGCAGGATAAATCCTTTCTTTAGATTTTCCTCAATGTAATCCATTAATACTGCCTGTTCTGGTTCGGAAAGAGGGAACATTCTGCCAAACGGAATGGCTGCACCGGGTAGGAGATCAATTGGGCAGTCATATGGGCGATGTGAAGGAAGCTGATCGGCTCTTTTTTATCAAAAACATCTAGATAATCATGATACTGCACAGGAATGGTTTCAGTTAAAGAAGAGGTACATAACAAAGAGCCAGAGGATGTTGAATCTTGATTAGAGCAGCAGTTTCCACAGTAGAGAGAGGTGAAGGTTATTTGTTCAGTAGACCAGTTTATAATTGTATTGTGAGCATGGAGCCATGGTAGTCCTAGAATAACAGGATATAAAGGGGATGACACAAGATCAAATTTAAGCAATTCTTGATGATTGTCTGAAATACTAGTAGGTACTGGAACAGTCTCCATGTTTACTGGCTCAGAACTGATAGAAGAACCATCTACCAGATGGATGTGGAATGGTTCCTTCCGGGAGCGAACAGGAAATTGATGTGTTGCAGCAAAATAATTGTCCATAAAGCAACTACAGACTCCGGAATCGATGATGGCTGATGTTCTAAGGATTTTTTCTGGTAGCTGAGAAAGAATAGGACTAATTAGATGATTGCTGGGACTGGTTACAGGAACGGATGTTTGAAACTGAGAGTTATCAGTTGGGCGAACAGGGCAATTCCTCAAGTAATGACCGGGGTTTCCACAATAAAAGCAGAGGTTTCCTTGTCGTCTTCGCGTTCTTTCTTCCTCAGTTAAGGGAGAACGCATTACCCCAAGTTGCATGGGTTCCTGTGAGGATCCGCGTGGCTGCCTGCGCAGGCAGGCAGCCTTTTGACCACTGTTCAAGTCTGCATTCTGCAGGTCTCTGGGAGAGAGACCTTTTGTCAGTTGTGCAGCTTGCATACGTTTGTCATGCAGATTGCCAAGCCACATCCTTTGTGGGCTTGCTCTATAAAGAGCTATGTTTCCCACAGGAGGTGGCTGGTCACAAGGGTTCATCATGTGAAACACTCCTGGAGGAGTGTCAGCCTTGCTATTTGTTTGAAGATCAGCTTAGAGTAATTCCTGGGATTGCACTAGGCAAATTCCCTAGTGCAGTTTGGATTGCATCTGTTTTGTTTGTCTGTTGCGATTGTCCTGTCCCAGCGGTGGTCGACAGGAGATCGTTCTGATCTTTGTTCTTGGAGTATAGCTGGAGCAGCGGTTGCTACCAGCTATCTCATCTGATCTGTCTTGCCTGGATCGCACTCGCCTTGTGCTAGTGCTGTGGATCCTTCTGTTCTGTCTCCCTGGATCGCACTAGCCTCTTGCGCTAGTGCTGTGGATCCTTCTGTTCGGTCTCCCTGGATCGCACTCACTTCGCGCTAGTGCTGTGGATCCTTCTGTTCTGTCTCCCTGGATCGCACTAGCCTCTTTCGCTAGTGCTGTGGATCCTATCTCTCGCTTGCTCCTGTTTTCGTGTGTCTGTCTTGTCCGCTACGAACGCTTGCTGGAGGCTCGGTGAGGTAACCGTTAAGCAAGCGCTCGCGTCCTCTGTTTCATGTTTGTCTGTCGGTGGTTAGTTAGGCGAGCTTGTCTCTATTGTGCTTATCACGTGGAGACCGCGCTCGAACGCGTGCACTGTTGCGAATGAGTGCGGTGTTCGCGTTCAGTTAGCGTTTGTTATTTTCCTTGTCTTCTCATTGTATGATTTGCTGTGCCTTTGATACTCTCGTGCTCTGCCTTGCTGTAGCCTTGTGTCACGTCTGGCGATCGCACCTCTCGCGATCGCGTTCCTACTTCATATCTGCTGTGGTGTGTGCACTGTCGCAGGTTGGCGACTAGTTTGGTGCACACACATACAATCTGTCTCTGTGCTTATTCTCAATCGCTTCTCTTGCGATTGCGTTTCTTCCCTTCGTACAATTCCTGTCTGTGTGGTAGGGCAGAGGAGCTGTTCCTCTGCACTCCACAGCTCCACCTGCCGACAGGAATTTCCCTCTACAGGTGCATTGCACCTTCTGCTGGGTTCCCGCAAATTATACGCTTGTGTAGGATTTCCGCAGTGTCAGCGCACATCCTGTGCGCTGATCACGGAGAGAATTCCACAATCGTTACAGTTCCGGATAATTGTTGGAAGAAGCAGATACCAGGGAGGGTGACTGGTTTGAAGGTGTCCAAGAGCTACGGAAGACATATGCACCGGATTTCTCTAATTGGCGTTCCCGAAAACGACGGTCGATCTGAATTGCTGACAGTATTAGATCATCCAGAGTGGCTGGTATGCCTGTACGGGCTAACTCATCCTTGATGTACTCAGATAACCCAAGCCGATACTGATGTTTTAGAGCACCCTCATTTCAATAAGTGTCTGATGCCCATCGCCTGAATTCAGAGGTATATTCCCCAACTGGTTTCCAGCCTAGTTTAAGGTTGCGAAGAGAGATCTCAACTGTGGCACCCCGCTGTGGGTCATCATACAAAATGGCCATACTGGTAAAGAACCCTTCTACCGAACTCAGACATTGATTCTTTTGTTCTATTCGTTTATGTGCTAATACTGTACTTTACTGTGGTTCTCCTTGTAATAATGAGATAATAAATCCTAACTTCCTCATTAACAAAGGTACGAGGCTGGAGAGCAAAATATAGTTATAGTTAAAATATAGCCAGACTGAATGCTCAGTCGGGTTTTTTTATCAGGGCTGATAAGAAGCAATCTAAACAGTAAATAATGAAACAGAGAGCAGAGTAGGTGTTTTCTCTAATGTTCCCACTGATATATATGGTAAAATACATGAGTGTGCTTCGTCTCTGGTTCCCTTTAAGGCTGTTGTATTCTGTCACGCACCTGATAGGTTGGAGACCAGTGTGCTGAGGACAGCGATTCTTGCAACTTATCAGCTGAGATTCATAAGGGTACTCACCCACCACCAGGAAGACCAATTGTTTCAGCAGTAAATGGCCCCTGTGAGAATGTTGGGAAATACTTGGATAGGAAATTGCAACCGTTGGTCCATGGGCTAGCATCATATGTACGTGATTCAATGGAGGTACTAGAACAGCTTAAGAACTTCAGAGTTGAAGAGAGTTGGTTTCTGGCATCGGTTGATGTGGAGTCGTTGTATACATCGATTCCACATCAGGTTGGATTAGAGGCAGTTGACCATTTCCTGTTTCGGGCCTACCCTTTGCATGAGGTGCACAACAACTTCCTATTAGAACTGATTTCCTTTGTTCTCACGAATAATTTTTTCACCTTTGAGGAGAGATACTACCATCAGATGCGGGGGGGGACGAGCATGGGGGCGGCCTGTGCCCCATCTTATGCCTGCCTGCATTTGGGCATGTGGGAGGAGATGGAGGTATACACCAATGAGTTGTTCCGTTCGGGGGCGGTCCTCTGGCTGAGGTACATCGATGATGTGTTGATAGTGTGGAGGAGGTCCAGGGATGATTTTGAGCGGTTTGTCAAGGAACTTAATCGTAATACACGAAAAGTTCGTTTGACTTTCTCCATTGATCTATCCAGTATTTCATTTCTGGATCTTTTGATCTTTAAGTGTGGTGATCATTTGGAGACTAAAACGTTTCGTAAACCCACTGCTGGAAATGCCCTCCTCCATGCTGCCAGCCATCACCCGATGTCCTTGGTCAGGGGAATCCCCGTCGGGCAATTTTTGAGGTTGCGACGCAACTGTTCGGATATCGGGCAATTCAAAACTGAGTCGGTGGAATTATACAACCGATTCAGGGAAAGAGGTTACGGGCACAGAACGCTACGCCGAGCATATAACCGAGCGCTGCATGAAGATAGAGATCAATTGCTCCGCCCTCGTGCTCGTGCCCCTGTCTCTGGTGGTGGTACTCGCATTGTTACTATGTATAATGCACAATGGTCTGAAATAAGAAAGGCACTTGATAGATGTTGGCATGTTCTCCAGATAGATGAGAATATTAAGAGAATTGTGGGGCCGCGACCTTTGCTCACTGCAAGAAGAGCTAAAAACCTACGTGACCATTTAGTGAGGTCGGAATTACCAAGATTACGGCCTGGAACATGGCTTGATAGAATTCCGCCTCCAATCGGAATGTTCCCCTGCGGCAATTGTAAAGGTTGCAGATATGTAGTGAGAACAAGAACATTTGAGTCACAGGATGGGTTGCGAGAATATAGGATCAAATCGTTCTATAACTGTAATACGACTTGGATTATTTATCTGCTCATGTGTCCATGCAACAAGTATTATGTGGGGATGACCACTCGTGCTTTTAAAGCGCGCTTGCTGGAACATGTTTGTGATATTGTTAGTGGGGAACGCAGATCCTCAGTCGCGGAGCACTTCCAGGAGGAACATAGGGGATCAACAGTGGGATTGCGTGGATTGGTGATCGATAGCCTTTCTCCATCATTCCGTAATATACGCACAGAGAAAATGCTCTTACAAAAAGAAGCTATGTGGATGCACCGACTGGGATCTGTGTTTCCGGCTGGATTAAACATAGATTTCTCCCTAAAATGTTACTTGTAGAGTGGTTATTGATTGAAGTTACAAAATAATGATCCTTTTGATATCATGATTTGCTCTCTCTTCTTTTCCCCCTCTGGTCCTAATTGCTCCTCCCCCTTCCCTCTTCTGTCCCCCCCCCCTCCAGCCCCTCCCTCTCCCTTCCCAAAACGGCCCCCCCGTGCGCCCCTTCCTCCCCCCCCCCTCCCCCCTCCCTCCCCCTCAAGTATGCTTATTAATTGACCCTTTGATCTTTGGGACAATACTGTTGTACTTTTACATCTCATTAATAATAGATTTGGTCTGATACTTTATTTTATTTTGTTCTGCAATGAATTGAGTATATATAGAACTTGATATAGCATTGTTGCGTGTCGAGGTTAATGACGGGTTTACATGGGTTTGTATGTGAACATGTGTTGTAATCATGCTGTTTAACTCCTATCTCGATTTGCTAGATTAAAAATGTGATTTGAGTAGAGAGTTTTTATAAGAGCAGATGAGAGGAGACATGTTTACTTCCCATTACCTTTTTTCCTTGATTGGATGGCTGCTACTTCCATTTTTTTAAATACAGCATTGCTGCGTTAGGAGAGGAGGAGTCGAGGATTCCGTATAAGAGGACGGCTCACGTCTCCAAGCCCCGCCCTGATGAAGCTTGGTGACGTCAAGCGAAACTAGTCGGCGATTGGTCGCCTTTATCCAGCCTACTGACTGCGGACTCACCAGGCGGTGACGCACTGGGGAATTTGTTTCGGCGCGTGGAGCGCGGCGTCCTCCCAAACAAGCTGGCTGCTCAACTTGAGACCGGTGAGCGGTGTTCATGCCCGCGGATGGACTGTGATGAGCGGGCTAGCTGAGTGGAGGTGAACGCGTACTGCGGCTGATACGCTGATACGCTCTGTTGGTTTCTCCCAGTTGTCGGAGGTCGATCACACGCCGGACCGGATCACAACCAGAGGGGCCCCTCTTTGTGGAATACAATTGGCCTGCCTGCGCGGCTGATTCAAAATAGCCAGGTGAAGTATCACTTCTACTGCTACCAGCGACGAACATTTGGTGGTTGTGAGTATACACACGCAGCAAATATGTGTCTTTTCATGTGCCAGTCCACCTAAATGAGACATATGCACGTCTATTTGGAGGATAGTGGACATTTGCAACAGACACCCGTGTGTGTCTAAAAACCTAGGCTGCTTTTTTGTCTTTCTTCTCCGCAGGCGGACTCATCCTACTGCCAATTCTATTGCCACTCATGGGGTACCCCGTTAATATCTGGTTGTGTATGGTGTGATGTATGTCAGCATGGTGTGGATATTGGCAAGGTTTTAATTGACAACAGCGCTGTTGCTTTTATAGCTCTGTGTGCTTTTTTCCAGTTAGTTCTGCAATATGTATAATTAATAGGTCAATAAAGTTTTTCCAATTTGCATACACCGTTGAGTCCTAAGGAGTCCTTTGTCAATTTGAATTGTACCCACAATAAGGTTCAGGACCACTGCCGAATGTGGTAAAGGTGATGCTTATCCTATTCACTTATGTCCCTACCATTTCCCCTTACCCGATCCCCTGTGAGCAACTTATCAGCTGAGGGACCTGGAGTGTGAACAGGGACCTACAGCTGACACGGGGCAGGAGCGCTAGAAGAATCACTGGCGTGACGCCGGAGCGATTGACGGTTGTGAGACTGAAGCGCCCCCACAGGCGGAGTCTGGTGGTGCAATGACTCAGAGACCAGGTGGTAATCTTCACAAGAGATTCCTTCTTAGTAGACTGAGTCTTGTAGTTAGCAGAGGTTGGCAACCAATCTGGTAGTCGTCCAGAGCAAAGGTTGGTAACAGATCGGATTATCAGCCAGGCAGAGGTCAGCAACAAATTGGGTACTCATACTAAGCAGAGGTCGGTAACAGATCGGGTTCTCAGACAGGCAGAGGTCGGCAATAAATCGGGTAATCGTACTAAGAAGAGGTCGGCAACAGCTTGGGCAGTCAGACGGGCCAGGGTTAGCAACAGCATGGACAGGAAAACAGGCAGATCAAGGATCACGTCACAGGAACGCTCACTACACACTAACTGCAATACAACAGCACTGAATAGTGGCGCTCTCCAGACTTAAATAGGCAGAATGGCGGGACGTCCGCACGCATTGACGCATACGGGCGTACGCGATGACGCAGACAGACGCACACATGAAACCCATAAATCATGCACAAACAGGCGGCCCTTCGGGCGTGCATGCACACAACACCACGCCGGCTACCAACGGCTCCAGCGAGAATGCCGCACGCACACGGAACCCGGAGGCACACACCACCAGACCCCCTAATAGAGGTCCAATGATCTGCACCAAGACAGCTGCTGGCATCAGTATGTGCCAGCTGCCTCGTCAGACACGTAAGTGACCATGACAGGTACTAATTTACCAGTTATCAGGGGAGAGGGGGAGGGCTTGGATCCAAAGAGAGGGCAGCATGCTAATTTGCTTCGGGGGGTTCCACAAACTGACAATTGCCTCAATTCACTAAGATCATGCTGGAGATAATAAGGCAAGAGAAAACTTGCCACCACACAGTGAGAGAGTTATCTTATCTCTTCATTCCTTAAGTTACCTCCTCTGTAGTTAAGTTAACTCCTCTGTAGTTAAGTTACCTCCTCTGTAGTTAAGTTACCTCCTCTGTAGTTATTTTCACACGCAGTTAATTAACAGCCTGTCTTTAACTTTAGAATTCTGGAGTTAATTTGAAGATTGAAGAGTTGACTTAAAGACAGACGAGTTAACTTTAGGTTTGCCTGAGGTAAAATGATTCCTGAATACTACATGCCTCATCACCATGGTAATCACTCTAGAAACGATATTAAAGACAGGTAGATAAGCTTAGTGAATTGAGGCCATTGTTTCAGTCAGAAACACTATCCCCAGTGAGCTCCTTTGGACTGGAAGGCAGCGTGCTGTCTTTCTTTTGCTGTTCACAATCACAGACATTGGAAGCTGTCAAGGGCCACATAAAATGACGAGGAGGGCCTCATTCGGCCTGTGGGCCTTGTGTTTGACACCTGTGCTTTTGACAGTAATGAGTCAATCATACCATATCTGACTTTTAGTTTATTCATATGTGGAGGTTTGTAGAATTTTCTAGCAAACACCGTGCTGGCAAAATTCCAATACAATAAAAAGCTGGCTCTAGAAAATGTTAATACTTTTTCAGTTTTTTTCAGATAGGATTTGATTCAGTCAGTGCCTGTCTCTTTTCTCTGAATATTGTTAATCCCCAAAAACTCCTCCGGAGATCCATTGATCTCGCTCACAATGACAAGGTCCTGTAGTAATAGATCATTTAATCTCCAGTTATCCGAGGAAAATGCCAGACTCTGTACCAGTTGATGGTCTGACCAGACACAGGAGTGGATATCCGGTCCTGCAGCATTCACTAATAATATGGGTGATATAAATATATAACTGAGCCTAGCATAGGTGTCATGTGAGTGAGAGTAATATGTAAAACTTCTATGCCCAATGTTAAAAGTTTGCCACAGATTTGTCAGCTTAGAAAACTTAAAGAGACTCCGTAACAAAAATTTCATCCGGTTTTCTTCCATCCTACAAGTTCCAAAATCTATTCTAATGTGTTCTGGCTTACTGCAGCACGTTCTACTATCACCATCTCTGTAATAAATCAACTTATCTCTCTCCTGTCAGACTTGTCGGCCTGTGTCTGGAAGGCTGCCAAGTTCTTCAGTGTTGTGGTTCTGTGATGCATCTCCTCCCTCCAGGCCCCTCTCTGCACACTGCCTGTGTGTTATTTAGATTATGGCAGGTTCTCTATGCTCTATTATCTTTTACAAGCTGGATAAATCCTCCTCTGAGCTGGCTGGGCTTTCACATACTGAGGAATTACATACAGGCAGAGCTGCCTGCACTCTGCAGGAAGAAACAGCCTGACACTTCAGTGGAAGATAGCTGCAGGGGGAAAGAAACACACAAATGATCTCTTGAGATTAAAAAGGAAGGCTGTATACAGCCTGCTTGTGTATGGATGTATTTTCTATGTGTGGACATACTGTACATCAACCTACTTCCTGTTTTGGTGGCCATTTTGTTTGTTTATAAACAACCTTTTTAAAACTGTTTTTAGCCACTTTTAATGTGGCGGGGAGCAGCGAAATTGTGACAGAGGGTAATAGGAGATGTCCCCTAACGCACTGGTATGTTTACTTTTGTGCGATTTTAACAATACAGATTCTCTTTAAAGAGACTCAGAGGTGAATAATTATAATAGATTAATACATACCTGGGGCTTCCTCCAGCCCCATCCTCATGGATTGCTCCAACACCGCTGTCCTCCGCCTTCTCTATCGCCAGTACCGGGTCTCGTAACTTCGGCCAGACGAGGACAGTTGTACGCATGTGCAGGGACTCCCTCCGTCTCCTGCCTTACGCATCCACCTGCGCAGTGCGGAAAGAGCGCACTGCGCTTGCGCTGACTGGCCGAAATTAGGGGACCTGGGACCGGCGATTGAGAAGGCTGAGGATGACGACGTGGGAGCAATCCATGCCTATGGGGCTGGAGGAAGCCCCAGGTATGTACAGTAGTTTGCAAAAGTATTCGGCCCCCTTGAAGTTTTCCACATTTTGTCATATTACTGCCACAAACATGAATCAATGTTATTGGAATTCCATGTGAAATACCAATACAAAGGGGTGTACACGTGAGAAGTGGAACGAAAATCACTGCAAAGTGGGGTGTGCATAATAATTCAGCCCCCGAGTCAATACTTTGTAAAACCACCTTTTGCTGCAATTACAGCTGCCAGTCTTTTAGGGTATGTCTCTACCAGCTTTGCACATCTAGAGCACTGGCGTAACAATAGGGCCTGCAGCCCCTGCTCCCATGGGGGGGCCCGCACGGGGCTATTTTGTGGGGGCTAGAGGGGTGGCAGCATAGGGGAAAGCCGTGGCCACAGTTGGCGGGGAGAGGGGAAGTCCCCCCCCCTCTCCCTCACCTCGGGGCTTTTCCCTCTGCGCTCCCCTCCAGCTTAAATGTGTGTCCGTGGGCAGCGGCGGGCAGGAAACAGATACATACCTTCAGTGCGCTCCACCAGCCTGCGTTCCTCTCGCTAGCCTCTAACGCGACTTCCGGTATAACCGGAAGTCGCGTCAGAGGCTAGCGAGAGGAACGCACTGGCTAGTTACGCCCCTGCCCGCTCTGAAAATCTGCAGGGGGGCCCGGTGGGGCCTAGTTACGCCCCTGATCTAGAGACTGAAATCCTTGCCCATTCTTCTTTGCAAAACAGCTCCAGCTCAGTCAGATTAGATGGACAGCATTTGTGAACAGCAATTTTCAGATCTTGCAACAGATTCTCGATTGGATTTAGATCTGGACTTTGACTTGGCCATTCTAACACATGGATATGTTTTGTTTTAAACCATTCCATTGTTGCCCTGGCTTTATGTTTAGGGTCGTTGTCCTACTGGAAGGTGAACCTCCGCCCCAGTCTCAAGTCTTTTGCAGACTCCAAGAGGTTTTCTTCCAAGATTGCCCTGTATTTGGCTCCATCCATCTTCCCATCAACTCTGACCAGCTTATCTGTCCCTGCTGAAGAGAAGCACCTCCAGAGCATGATGCTGCCACCACCATATTTGACAGTGGGGATGGTGTGTTCAGAGAGATGTGCAGTGTTAGTTTTCCGCCACACATAAGGCTTGATTCACAAAGTGGTGCTAACAGTTAGCACCCTGGTGAAAAGCCCTGTATCACGCCTAAACTCAGTTTAGGCATGATAAGTTTAGGCATGATAAGTTTAAGCACCAACTGGGTTAGCACCGCAGTGCACAGCTGATCAAAAATTTTGCGCTAGCAAAGTCTGGTGCACTTCGCATAGAGTTTAATGGCTCTGCTTTGCGTGCGGGACTTTGCACGCGATCTAAACTTATCTAAACTTATCACGCCTAAACTTATCACGCCTAAACTGGCTTTTCACAAGCGTGGTGCAATGGTTATCACGCCTAAAGCATTTTACTGGGTTAGCAATGCTTTGTGAATCGAGCCCATAGTGTTTTGCATTTTGGCCAATAAGTTCCATTTTGGTCTCATCTGACCAGAGTAACTTCTTCCACATGTTTGCTGTGTCCCCCACATGGCTTTTGGCAAACTGCAAACGGGACTTCTTATGGTTTTCTGTTAACAATGGCTTTCTTTTTGCCACTCTTCCAAAAAGGCCAACTTTGTGCAGTGCATGACTAATAGTTGTCCTATGAACAGATTCCCCCACCTGAGCTTTAGATCTCTGCAGCTCGTCCAGAGTCACCATGGGCCTCTTGAATGCATTTCTGATCAGCGCTCTCCTTGTTCGGCCTGTGAGTTTAGGTGGACGGTCTTCTCTTGGTAAGTTTACAGTTGTGTCATACTCCTTCCATTTCTGATTGATCGCTTGAACAGTTCTCCGTGGGATGTTAAAGGCTTTGGCAATCTTTTTGGAGCCTAAGCCTGCTTTAAATTACTTAATAACTTTATCCCTGACCTGTCTGGTGTGTTCTTTGGACTTCATGGTGTTGTTGCTCCCAATATTCTCTTAAGACAACCTCTGAGGCCGTCACAGAGCAGCTGTATTTGTACTGACATTAGATTACACACAGGTGCACTCTAGTCATTAGCACTCATCAGGCAATGTCTATGGGCAACTGACTGCACTCAGACCAAAGGGGGCTGAATAATTACGCACACCCCACTTTGCAGTTATTTTTTTTTTAAATGTTTGGAATCATGTATGATTTTCGTTCCACTTCTCATGTGTACACCACTTTGTATTGGTCTTTCACGTGGAATTCCAAAAAAATTGATTCATGTTTGTGGCGCAATATGACAAAATGTGGAAAACTTCAATACTTTTGCAAAACACTGTATAAAACTTTTATTTTGTTGATCCATGAGTCTCTTCAAGTGCTTTGTGAATGATCTACTATCTATCTAGTTCCCACTCTTATCAATGGCTTGATTACTCACACAGTTAAAATCACCTGCCATAATTAGGTGGGCAGTTAAATAACCTAGCCATTTAAAAAAATTCAGTAAAAAATTGGGCTTGAGCAACATGTGGGGCATAAACTTTACATAATATAATTTCTTTTCCACTTAAGAGTCTACTGTAAGATCAATTATCTGCTTTCAGAATCTTTGTAAAGCCTTTTTAAAGCAAAAGCAATATAATTCTTAAGAAGTACAACAACTGTATTATAGGCATATGTGGTATAAAATAATCTCTGGTATGCTGTATCCAAAAAATGGGGGTAATTAGCTTTAGAAAAAGATGTTTCTTGTAGAAACAAGATATCAGCTTTCAGCTGTTTAAATGCCTTACTGCACTTCTGTGGGGAATTAAATCCCTGCACATTAAAGGAAACCAGAGCCCAGTAATATAAAAAGATTTATACATACCTGGGGCTTCCCCCAGTCCCATCCGCTGTGATTGCTCCCATGCCGCCGTCCTCCGCTGTCTGTAGCTCTGATACTGGGTCCCCGCACTTCCGTCAGTTGGAGCCAGTCTGACGTAAGAGAAGTGTGCCCTCTACATATCTCTCCAGCAGCTGCTGAGAGATGCGCAAAGAGTGCACTTCTCCTGCACAGACTGGCTCCGACTGACGGCAATGACAGGACCCGGTACAGAAGCTGCAGACAGTGGAGGACGGCAGCGTGGGTGTATGTATAAATCTTTTTATATTACTGGGCTCTGGTATACTTTAAGAGATATCAATTTAAGCACCATGGGGGTATTTATGGGTGATATCTAGCAATCAAAAGGCATCAGGTACATTAAAAGGGAGGGATCGGGTACATTAAAAAAAAATAATCATTTTTATAAAAAAAAAAAAAAAAAAGATAACATTAATAAAAAAAATAACCACTGCCTGCAGTAGCGATCAGAGTCCACCAACAGAAAGCTCTGTTGGTGGGAAGAAAAGGGGGGATTCATTTGTGTGCATGTAAGTGTGGTACTGCAGCAAGCCACTAAAGCTGCAGAGCCCTAATTTGTAAAAAATTGCGTGGTCACAAGGTAAAGCCTGTGGTCCTTAAGAAGTTAAAATTAAAATATCATCTAAATTTTATTTTTGCTTTAAGGTGGATATACATTAGAAGATTATGGGCAGATTCGACCAAGAGACAAATTTATCTCTAATCGAATCTGATTAGAGATAAATTTGTCTCTTGGTCGAATCTGCCCATACAGTACAGGCCGATTCCCATCCGATTTCAGCATGAAATCATCAGGGATTCGGCTGAGCCCGCCCGCCGATGCCTCCAAAATGTATAAATGTTTTTAGTGTGTGCATTTATACATTACCTGTCCTTTAGCAGCTTCCGCACGGTGTCCGCCCATCTCGCTGGGGTAACAGATGCTATGCGCCACCGCCGTGTATGCAGAACCCGGCGAGATGGATGGAAACCGCGTGGAGGCTGACACCGGACAGGTATAAATGCACACACTACATACATTTATACATTGCGGCGGCAGTAGCGGGGGTTTCGTTGTCTCGTCGCTAGTTTGCAAATCTGCCGCCGTACCACCGCACACCCGATTGTTATAAACTGTTCTATAATCACCTTGCTTCGACACCATTAACTTCTTACAGTTGCGTCTCACAGACTGTGAGACCACTTGACTCTCACCACAGCAAGCAGGAGATAGACTTTCTCAGGCTTCTTCAAGGTTTACGTTATTTATTCAAGAACAGAAATACAGATAGACACAGTTCATCATATCCTAGCCACGCCAATCTTCATGTTGCGTTACAAGCTTCTTGATTAGACTTCCTGCTAAAGTCTAATCAGGTACCTTCTTTCTAACCTAAGTTACACTAGACTACCTATGTACAGCATACATTATATCAGATTACAGAAAGGAATTAACATACTTAGAGGTCCCAGTCAGCCTTGCGAGCTAGTGCAAAAGTAAGAAGCAGAGTGAGCTCTGATCGCCCACCTCGGTTTTAATACCGACTAGGAAAGAGTTAAATATGACATCATCTTCGCCATCCCCTAAATCAGACTATTGGTGGACCCACTCGTGGTGTCATCATACACACCTACTCGATTAATAATCAATGAGGCATTTGACCTACATGCAGGAATGTGGATATTTACAAAACATGGCTGATGTTTATTGTTCTAGTGGCGGTACATGCCCAGGTCAGGGAGACCTGCGGCCTTGTCCATAGAACAGCTTCTTGGTATGTTCTAGTTCTGCTGACAGAACTGCAGATTTTCTCTCTAAGAGAAAATCCCCTTAAAGGGCAGGTCTGCTCATCAAGCCTTTTTGACTAACTCAGTCCAAATAACTGAGGCCTACTTAAATTATAACACCGACCAACCAACTTCGGCCCGACATCTTGCAGAATGCGCGATTGACCGTGCGGCCAATTTCTGTCCCGAAATTGGTCACTTTTTCGTTCGGGCATGCACTTGGCAGCACCAATTTTCATCCAATTCGATTATAATAATTAAATTGGATGGTTGATTGGTTGGTTGGTCAACTAATGTATGGCCACCTTTTGAGAGCAAGGATGTGATATCCCTCACCTTCCATCTCTTATCCAATGCAATTAGTGAAAGCTCCTGATAGACCTGTATACAGTGACCTTCATATTCCAGGTGTGACCTACATCGCGTTTCTTTAAGAATTTCTCCCAAGTAATCCTCAAGCCAAGGCACAAGACAATATTACGTGGAGGTTGGTCTTGATTTGGTTGGGCACAAATGGGTGTCAGGAAACAGCATCTTGAAAATGTTAGCAACATGGACGATTAAATCCTGGTATGATTCTAAGAAGGCCTCTAAAGGTGGCCATACATTAGCCAACCAATCAATTGACCATCCAAGTCGATTATTATAATCGAATTGGATGAAAATTGGTGCTGGCAAGCATGCCCGACCGACAAAGCAACCAATTTCAGGACAGAAATTGGTTGTGCGGTCAATCGCGCACGCTGCAAGATGTCTGGCCGAAGTTGGTTGATCGGGTGTGCGGCGGTACTGCGGCCGGTTTGCGAACGGGAGACGAGATGACGAAACTCCCACCGTTACTGCCGCAATGTATAAATGTATGTAGTGTGTGCATTTATACATTACCTGTGTACATTACCGGTGTCAGTCTCCACACGGTTTCCGTCCATCTCGCCGGGTTCCGCATACACGACGGCGGCCGCTGGCCTGTATGCGGCTGTTACCTGGCGAGATGGACGGACACCGTGCAGAAGCTGCTACAGGACAGGTAATGTATAAATGCACACACTACATACATTTATACATTTTGGGGGCAGCGGCCGGGTGGACGTGGTGGGCTCAGCCAATTCCCTGGTGATTTAATTCTGAAATTGGACGGGAATCGGCCTGTAGTGTATGGGCAGATTCGACCAAGAGACAAATTTATCTCTAATCAGATTCGATTAGAGATAAATTTGTCTCTTGGTCGAATCTGCCCATAGTCATCTAATGTATGGCCACCTTAACACAGAGATTATTCCTCCTATTTCTATTGTCTAGTTCCTAGGTTCTCAACGTGTGGTACGCGTACCCCAGGGGGTACTTCTGATGGTTCCAGGGGGTACTCGGGCTTGATATACTTAACCAAGAAAAACAAATTTAGAGATTTAGAAAATAATAAATCTTATTTAAAAAACACCAAATTTAAATTTTAGCCAATTAAAAGCAATAGCAAATGCTTGGAAATTGTTTAGAACAAATTATTATGTACTACGATTAAATATTTATTTGTCAAGGGGTACTTGTGATAATGTTTACTTTGCCCGGGGGGTACTTGGTGAGTGCAGGGTTTTAAGGGGTACATACCAATAAAATGTTGAGAAACACTGGTCTAGTTCCTCTGATTGCAATTGTAAGGTGTGGACAGTATCTTTCAGTTATTTATGATCTAATTGCAACTCCCTGTGAGATAGGAGAAGTTCATCATGTTTTGCTTCCAAGAGATCCCTACTGCTGCCCAGTGCAGTAATTTCCTGAGATAAAGTGGTTTCTGCTATCTGGAGTTCAGTTTGGAATTTATTTGCTAACTTAGTATACATTAGGGGTGTGGCCAGAATGAGGATGTGAGTGGTTGCACATCTCGGAGCTCCCCCACACGTGGGCCTATTACACCATTATCCTGCTATAATACACCACCACTGGGGTCTTCAAATTTGCTACTGACACTCCAGTTACCTACCTTCTACTTTTTCTTTGGCTATAAAGGGACCTAAGAAGGTTAAAAAAGTTACAGGCCCGCTTGACAAATACCACCGATCAGACCAAGATGGAGGCAGTCCGGGCGGGGAGGATGACCTTGTGCCATCTGCAGACCACGTTTTCTCAGCAGAGGCCCAGACCATATTATTATTATTTTTTTATTTATATAGTGCCAACATTTTCCATAGCGCTGTACATAGTACAAAAATAATGGGGAACAAATATATATAAAAAATTCAAGACACTGTACAGTCATGACATTCCATAGTAGAAATACAAATACATACATTAGCAATGTGAAGGCTATTCTATTAGGACCTTCCATGGGTTTCTTGAGTTGTAACAGAGTAGCTCTGTCCTCGCTTGTGTTACTACTTACTTCGTAGTCGTAGGAATTGGCTATAGGGAAGCGATCGGGTTACATGTTCTGGATGGAAACTGGCATGGTGTAGTAACGCATTCGAGGCAGTTGGCAGAATAGCCTTCACACAGCGATGTCAGATGTTGTCAGGGAAGTGAAGTGGCTGGAAGTGAAGGGAAGTGCAGTGGCTGGATAGTGTCATGGTTAAGGGCTCTGCCTCTGACACAGGAGACCTGGGTTCGAATCTCGGCTCTGCCTGTTCAGTAAGCCAGCACCTAATCAGTAGGAAACCTTGGGCAAGTTTCCCTGACACTGCTACTGCCTATAGAGCGCGTCCTAGTGGCTGCTGCTCTGGCGCTTTTAGTCCGCCAGGAGAAAAGCGCCATATAAATGTTCTGTGTTTGTTGTTTGTTTGTTCGTTTGTGATACACAAGAATTGGGACTTTCTGCTCAGGGGCCCTATCCTAGGACCTTTAGTGGAAGAAGGCTCACTCTTTTCCTTCCGAGGAGCACCCACCATTGGGTCGATACTCTGTCGAAGCGAATATATATCCCCAAGAAAAGGAAATTGGATGAATGGAGCTCTGCCACAGGATAACCACAAGTGCGGGCATTGCAAATTGTGTAAACAAATGCGTATTGGTACTGTATACAATTTGAGCCCTTTTGTTACATAAGGCGAGATTGTTTTTTACATGTAAGACTAAGTTCATCGTATATGCCCTGTGGTGCCCCTGTGGTAGGTTGTACATTGGCGAAAACACCAGATGTATGAAAGAAAGATTTCCAGAACTGTGTAACTCCTCAGGCTCAGGCAAAGGATCACCGAGAGTGATTCAACATATGAGAGAGGCCCATGAGGGTGACTCCTCTAAATTAAGCGTTTTTAAGGCCTCTGCCACATACCCCAGTCCACAAGAGGGGGTGATCGGGAGAGAAGACTTAAAAAAGAAGAAGCCCGTGTAATTCTTTGCTCCAATGCCATGGGAGCCATAGGGATGAACAGTCATACCGATCTCTCTTGCTTTTTAGACCCTTGAATTAGTAAGAGATTGTTGCATGTTTGGGTGCACATACTGTACTGTATCTGCCCCCCCATTTTTGCTTTGATAGGGTTTAATTACCTCAGGCTTTGCTTGTCCATATTGTAGTGATTTGGGCCATTTTGGCTCCTTATGGTCTGGCCCAACTCACTGAGCCTCTCTTCTTTTTCCTGTACTTATGTACATTTTATATACACATATACATTTTGTCATTTGTATATGCCTTCCGATTGTGGTCTCCATTGGCGTTTCGGTATTAGTACGCCCACATTTTGTATGCTGGATTTTTATGGAGCTCTTGCTCACATTCCACTAATAATATATTTTTTGTTGGTCTCAATCTCACTTTGGCATGCACTTGTGGGTGCAGTTTCGCTCTTCGCCACTAGATGGTGTTTGTTACGCATGGGGTTTACTGTCATGGGTGGTTTTTGTTGCAACGGCCATGCCTGTTAGCAATAGTCACAGGCATAGGAAGCTATGCATGGTAGGCGTATCCCCGACACGTATATGCATATTTTTTCGCATACTATTTTGGAACGCGTAAGCTTTCCAAACGACGCCATATGCGGAACTACAAGGCAGATATCGGTGATGTTTACAGAAATTACTTCAGGCAACTGGGTATTAATCCAGGAAGCCCGCAGACTCGCCCTAAGCCTCTATAGAGGCGCAGTGTTATGCAAAACGGCCATCAGGCCTTGCACCCACCATCCATCACCCGCTGACTGCCCACCAGGACCGGTATGTGCACTCATTCCTTGATCTGTTGCACTGGTTAGCACTTGAATATGTCGCTGATTGCATTTTAGCATTGGAATAAACCGAATTGCATGCAGTGCCAACTTCTGCTCTTTTTCCTCCATGTATTGCTCATATTTAATACAGGGCAATGAGAATTTCAAAAGAAGGCCTTCCAACAAGGTGGAAGAGCTATATTAGTACTGTGCACTGCATCCTAGCAGAGACCTAAAACACTCAGCACTGTTCCAGAACTGACCCAAAAGATGGAAAAAACATAATGTTTATGCTTCTTGTAGTTACCTGCACCACCCGGTCCTGTAATCCAGCCGTAATAAACAACTCCTCCTTTTCCACATCCAAAATAAAATTTGGCTGTACCACCTTTGGAATATCCTGAAATAACATAAGATTAGACATGCTGAGACTTGTAGTATCTCCACAGTGGATATTGTGCATTTACTCTGAATAATCCTAGAGGACCTCTGGGGGAAAAAAATCTTTAATAAAAACGTTATAATAAGCAGCTATGAAAACACTTCATGTGCTGCAGAAATGCCTTCCCCATGCCCTCTCTGTGCCTGAAAAATGAGGCCACCAAATGTTTACATGCTTCAGTTAGCTTAAAGCGGTATTGTCACCATAAAAATCTAATTTCAACAGCAACTGGTCTGAGTGTATTAAGTGATAAAGATGTTAATCCTGCATTCAAAACTTGCAAAACTTTTTCTGCTGTTATAGTTTGGAGTCATGACATACTTTAGGAGCACTGGCTCTAGTGCCAAACAGTGCCAAAGAGTTGAATGCTGGGAGTTCTTTTTATCTATAACATATTCCTCTTCTTCCATTTATTTCCCTGCCAGCTGCTTATCAGAAACTCCCTCTGATTACTTGTGCTTACAAGCAAGGCTGAGGTGACTCAGTGATTGGATGTGTAAATAAAAAAAAAGACAGTGCAGTTGTTAAAGTGGAATATAACCCTGCATTTCAACTTTGCTCTAAAACATTATTTACAGCATATTATATGCAAAAAGCATTTTTTTTTTACTAGACCAGTATTGGAAGGGTTAAACACAAAGGTTTAAAGTTCCGTGGAGAGATATGCAGAAGTTCAGATAGATACATTCTATTTAGTTAAATGTATCTATTGATAAATGTTACACTCTCTTTGGCTGTCCTCCAGCTCCTTCTCAGTCAGAGAGAGTGAGTCACATTCAACACTTAGATACATTTATGTAAACAAAATGTATCCATGTCAGCTTCGGATGCGTCTGCAGAAATCTCCAGGCACTTTAAAGCTCTGTGTAACCCTTCCAATGCTGGTCTAGTAAAAATAAAAATGCTGGTTGCATATAATATACTGTAAATAATGTTTTAGAGCAAAGTTGAAATGCAGGGTTATATTCCGCTTTAATATACACCTCAGTGGGAGTGTCTGAAGACTCTGGGAGGAGGGCAGCTAATGAATACACAATGAGCAAGAGAAGGGAGGGGGGAAAACAAGATTCAGGGAGGATATGATGTCAGCATTAGCTTGGCAAAATGGCCACTGCCTAGAATAGGATTTTCTGCTTTTCCTTTGTAAAATTCACAGGAATCGTTACGTAGATAGCACAATACATCTGTTATGTAAGTAGAAGTAGTATTTATCTACTTATATATGTGTTTAAAGAACAGCAATCTATTTTGCTGGTAAATGAAAGGCAGCCAACAAGTTTGATGGATGCCTGTACACAGGGCCAGATTTGCAGTTTTTACCACCCTAGGCCAACTATCACCAGCTGCCCCATGACCAACCGCAACACCCCCCCCCCTCAGGTGACACAGTGAGGTGGGCAGTGTGCAAAAAGTAATCCCCTTCAACATTGCAACACACAGTGCATTATGCATACCTTATGTATTAAATTCCCTCTGACTCCTCTCCTTCTGCAATAACAAGCCCCTCACTGTCCATCACCAGAGACACCCAGCACTATCCATTCTCTCAGTGGACCACATGTGACATCACTCAGTCCACGCGCCTGCGCCCTGTGGATGTTGTTTTCCAATCCAGAGCCTTGTGCATTTCAACATTCATCACTGTCTGAAACATAGCACAGCCGAGGGCGGAGTCGGACAATGGGGAACACTGCAACTGAACAGCAGCCAGGCAACATGATTTGAGTTCGCGTGTTGCCTGGCTGTGGCTTCTGCTTCTCACTACCTGCCTCACCATAATCGCTGCCTCGACTCCTGTGCAAAGGGGCCGGCCGCCAGAAAAGAGCTCGAATTGTCCCGCACACTGCCGCCACAAATCACATCCACACCGCCAGCCAAGTCGGTTAACAGAGCTGGCCAAGCCACTCCCACCGAGCCAGGCTATTGGACGCCCAAACCCCTTAGGCAGTCTATTAGTGCTGTGATTGGCTGCTGATCGTAATGTACACAATTCAGCTGTCGTGTTTGCAGCATCAGAGAGGGGGTAGCGGAGCAACTGATCATCCATCATCAGGTGCGAGACCCCTGCTTTTCCAGCCTGCTGCCCAGTGCCTGCTAGCCAATGCAATGCCTATCTGCAACTTTTAATGCATTGCGGGTGGCCGCAGACGTAAGGGGTCTGACTTTGGCCACAGGCGTGCAGTCAAAGTGTATTAAGTGAGAATCTAAGTGAAAAAGATTGAACATTAAAATGTGTTTAGGGAGAAGGCAGGAGAGCAGAGTGAACTGGGGGGATTGCAAGCTGCACACTGCAGCTGGTGGCTGCGCGGCATGATGTAATGACATACATTACTAATGCTGGGAACACACGGGTCGATCCGGCGGCCGATTAGCCGCCGGATCGACCCCAGCCGCGTCCCCGCTCGTCCGCGCGGATCGATTACCGCTCGGGATCGAGCGGGCGGGGGTCGAGCAGCGTGATCGGACCAGCTGAATATTATCAGCTGGCCGGATCAGCTGCTTGATACACGGTACAGAAACGTACCGTGTATCCCCAGCATTAGGCCCGTCATTCATTACTGTCTGCTCTACTGCTTCATACACTTACTGCACATCAGTCGCCCCAAAACAGAGCTGAATTTCTGGCACCCTAGGTCATGGCCTAGGTGGCCTAGCCAGAAATCCGTCCCTGCCTGTACACACTTTACATTTCCAGATAAATCAATCAGTAATGAATGTTTCAATGAAGTAAAACCTTAAGTGGGTATGTAGTTCCAGGCTAAATACAGAGCTTCAGTGATACTGCCACATGACATGGTCTCCAAAGATCATTTTGGGTGACAATTGACGCTCAACAGATATGCTGCTTGGCTAAGGCTGAGAAGAATGTTGTTTAGTGGAAAAGGGAAAGGCGAGGATAGAAGACTACTGCAGGACTTAGCAGATAGGAGTGATATATCCCAGTGTTGCTCAACATTTTATTGTTATGTACCCCTTTTAAAAGCCTGTACTCACCAAGTACCCCCTAGCATAGTAAACATTATCACAAGTACCCCTCGACAAATGTATATTTTATCATAGTACATGATAATTGGTTCTAAACAATTTCCAAGTGTTTACTATTACTTTTAAATAGCTAATATACTCATTTGGTGTTGTTTAAATAAGATGTATCATTTTCTAAAACTCTAAATTTGTTATTCTTGGTTAAGTATATCACGCCTGAGTACCCCCTGGAACCATCAGAAGTACCCCCTGGGGTACGCGTACCGCACGTTGAGAAACTAGGATATATCCTACTAGATTGCTAAAATTGAGGCCAGGATGGGGGACACCTGCACACTCTTTAGATTTTCAGCTAAGATAATGAGGCAGTGCAGTTTCTAGGCTAAAATGCATCCAAGGCGAGGGTGTAAAAATTGCAACCCCCCCCCACAGCAAGGTATGGGTGCCCGCAGTATAGGTTAGCCAGGTCTAGTTGCACTCAGTATAGATTCCCCCAGAATAGGTACCCCAGTATAAGTAGCCAGCTATAGGTCCCCCCAGTATAGGTAGCCAGGCATAGGTGAGCCAGTATAGTTGCCTCCGCTATAGGTTAGCCAGGTAGGTGCCTCCAGTATAGGTAGCCAGTATAGTTGCCCCCAGTATAGGTTAGATAGGCAGGCGTCCCCGGTATAAATTAGATAGGTAGTAGGTGCCCCCAGTACAGGTTAGCTAGGTGGGTGCCTCTAATATAGGTAGCCAGAATAGTTGCCCCCAGCATAGGTTAGATAGGTAGATGCCCCCAGTATAGGTTAGTTAGGTAGGTGCCTCCAATATTGGTAGCCAGTATAGTTGTTACCTGTATAGGCTAGCTAGGTAGGTAGGTGCCCCCAATACAGGTTGGATAAGTTAATGCTCCCACTATAGGTTAGATAGGTAGCTGTCCCCCAGTATAGGTTAGATAGGTAGGTGCCCCCCTGTATAGGTTACATTAGGTAGCTGCCCCCTCAGTATAGGTTAGATTAGGTAGCTGCCCCCCAGGTTAGATAGGTAGCTGCCGCCCAGTATAGGTTAGATAGGTAGGTACCCCCCAGGATAGGTTAGATAGGTAGCTGTCCCAATATAGGTTAGATAGGTAGCTGTCCCCCAGTATAGGTTAGATAGGTAGCTGCCCCCCAGTATAGGTTAGATAGGTAGGTGCCCCCCAGGATAGGTTAGATAGGTAGCTGCCTCCCAGTATAGGTTAGATAGGTAGGTGCCCCCCAGGATATGTTAGATAGGTAGCTGCCCCCCAGGATAGGTTAGATAGGTAGCTGCCCCAATATAGGTTAGGTAGGTGCCCCCCAGTATAGGTTAGATAGGTAGCTGCCCCCCAGTATAGGTTAGATAGGTAGGTGCCCCCCAGGATAGGTTAGATAGGTAGCTGCCCCAATATAGGTTAGGTAGGTGCCCCCCAGTATAGGTTAGATAGGTAGCTGCCCCCTAGTATAGGTTAGATAGGTAGCTGCCCCCCAGTATAGGTTAGATAGGTAGGTGCCCCCCAGGATAGGTTAGATAGGTAGGTGCCCCCCAGGATAGGTTAGATAGGTAGCTGCCCCAGTATAGGTTATGTAGGTGCTCCCCAGTATAGGTTAGATAGGTAGGTGCCCCCCAGTATAGGTTAGATTAGGTAGGTGCCCCCCAGGATAGGTTAGATAGGTAGCTGCCCCAGTATAGGTTAGGTAGGTGCACCCCATGATGGAGGGGGGAGCCGCAGCCGCGGGGAGGGCAGCCCGACCTCTCCCTCCCTCTCCCCGGGCCGCCCTCCATGCGATCCCCCCTCGGACTGCAGAGTAATGTGCAGGGAAGCGCTATAGAAAACTACTCACCTCCCTGGTTCCAAGCGCTGCTCTCTCGCCGCCAGTCTCATCTCTCCATACACGCTGATACACACACACGCTGCTTCCGGCTAAACAGGAAGCAGCGTGTATCAGAGTGTATGCAGAGATGAGACCGTCGGCGAGAGAGCAGCGCTTGGAACCAGGGAGGTGAGTAGTTTTCTATAGCGCTTCCCTGCACATTACTCTGCAGTCCGAGGGGGGAACGCATGGAGGGCGGCCGGGGAGAGGGAGGGAGAGGTCGGGCTGCCCTCCCCGCGGCTGCGGCTCCCCCCTCCATCACAGCGCCCCCCTCCCAGCAGCGCTCAGTGCGGCGGCACGGGCCGCACGGCAGTAGAAACGGCCCTGTAATGAGGTAATCTATAATTAGTACATAGCTCAATAAAAAAGATCTGAGTACATTCTCCAATGCAAACAAAACAAATCGAAACACTATTCTATTGTACAGATCCAGAGGCTTGATATCCCATGCAAATATGACACCCCTAAAGCTTTATTTCTATGCTAATATCCAAGTATACAATTACAATATCTAATGTAATACAATATATTTAATGAATTATGTGTAATGTTACCATGCATGCACGAATGCATGCCTGGCCACTACCTGAGGCATGCTTTTTGGTGTATGCATACTCATAATTGCTTCTCTATCCATGCAGGCTAGTTAGTATAGCAGGGTGATGGTGTGTCACACACTCGGCCATTTCCTGGCTAACCTCCAACCTACAAGGCTGAATATCATAATGGCTGTCATCTTTGGAATATTACAACAGTTATTTGCAGTGACAGGGATTCTAACATATCCGCTACACAAAAAAAATCATTCAGCAGCATTGACCACTAGTTGGTAGTCATCACTGCATCAATCACCTGTGGCATATCAGCTTGAGTTTGTTAGGATAGACAGTGTATTTTATGAATACCCTGCCCCTGGACAAAATCAAGTGGACGAAACCAGTCGAGGAAGAGTTGGCGAGCAAGCCGGGGAGCGGAGGATACAGCGGACGTAAGCGGAACATCGGTACCACATGGAATGGACAGCTGTAGGTGGTCTCCTGTTATGCCTCAGACCTGTGAGATGATCTATCTTTTACATGCTTGATGTAAATCAGGGGTCTCAAACTCACGGCCCGCGGACCATTTGCGGCCCTCGATACAATATTTTGTGGCCCGCGCCGGCAAAAGCTTCCTTATAGTTCGCTTCAGTGCTCCCAAGTAATCCGCCGCATCCCTGACGCTAAACAAGGGCTGCAGAGCCCCCAAATCGCCCGGGGGGCAATCCGCCAGAATTTCCTGGAAGGGGCAGAGCTTTCAGCTTCAGCTCTGCCCCTCCTGACGTCAATCGGGGCGCATCGCCGCCTCTGCCCGCCCCTCTCTGTGAAGGAAGAGTGAAAGGGACGGGCAGAGGCGGTCGATGCGCCGCGATTGACGTCAGGAAGGGCAGAGCTGAAGCTGAAAGCTCTGCCCTTTCCAGGAAATGCCGGTGGATTGCCCCCCGGGCGATTTGGGGGCTCTGCAGCCCTCGTTTTGCGGCGGGGACATGGCGGATTACTTGTAATGGGAGCACTGAAGCGAACTAGAAGGTAAAATAGGCAAAATAGTTCGCTTCAGTGTGAATTTGATTTTGAAATAAAAATCAATGCAAGGGATGGGGGGGGGGTGCTACTGATTGATTGATTCCCTTATGCGGCCCAGCCTCATCCTGACTTTGCCTCCTGCGGCCCACAGGTAAATTGAGTTTGAGACCCCTGATGTAAACGGAGCAACGGAGGATGCTTACAGGGGTGGAGGATTACAGAGCCCACAGTTGACTAGACAGACTGGGAGTACACAACATAATCATATGATCATGTAATATGATCTAAGGAGCTGGTGAGTGAATTATCATGCAGTGTGGTGGCGGTTTGCTGTAGTCAGAGAGTGATTTGTCTATGCTGGTTCCATTACAGTATTTTATAAGTACGTTTTATGTAAACTTATTTACAAAATTAAATTTATACAAATTAACTAAAACAGTGCAGTAAATTACTATGCCTAAACTAATTTAGTAACAACAACACAACAAAGTGATGACAGACTTACATCATCCTTTAAATTATAGAACTTCATAAGACATTTCAAAGTGGCTGATACAATGGCACTGCAAAACAAAAGAACAAATATTATGCCTATTAAGATTGAGTCTGGACAGAGCTGAACAGATGTACAATGCAGCCCATATAATATAGGCAGCTGTGGCGTTTTCAGTAAATGCTTCCCAATCACTCCCGGAAATTACCTAATAAAGAGCGCTATTAAATTTAAATAGCAGGCGAGAGGGAAAGCGCTCATGAATGCGTTATGAGCATTTGCAGAACATTCAGCAAATCACTTATTCACGGATTGGAGGGCTCAGAAACAGAACAGATCACAGGCCATACACCGGATAATAAATAGCAATTTACAAAACACAGTCAGCAGCGTCACATCTCCACCGGCCAGAGGAGACACAGTGCGGAGGACTAATTCCACAATAAAATGAGAAAAAAGTTTTACAAATTTGTAAGGTGGAAACTAGACATTTGGATGCTATTAAAAAAACGATATTGTTTACCAGGAAGAAAATACAGAAAATGAGGCATCAGGCTGAAACAGCCACTAAATTCCACATCATTTCTAGAAAAATTGATGGAGAAGAACAATGTGCATCACCTGCTATATAATAATACAGGACAGGCTGAAATCCATAGATGTTAGTCATAATGTTTCAGTACACGAATGATATCAATTTCAAGTTCACCTGAAGTGGGAAGAAGACAGAGGCTGACATCTTTATTCCCATTTAAATTTTCTAGATGCCTGGCTGTCATGTTGATTCTTCGGTTTCAGCAGAGCCTGGACCACTAGAGAGATCACATGTTCTAAATCTAGTGACAAAGCCATACAAGAAGATTCTGTATGTCTCTCACTTCAGGATGCCTTATCTTTGTCTCTAAGGTCAGGGTCACACTTATTTGAATAGCATGCGTTTTAGAAAATGCATGCAAAAACGCACATAATAATTGGCCGCGCAAAAAAAGTAATGATATGCGTTTTTCGATGCGTTTTTAAAACGGTCAACAAGCTCATTCTTTCTGCATTCTGCACACAATGCTTTCCTCTAGTGAAAAAAATGCATGCGTTTCTGATGTGTTTTTGCCCAAATAATGTCAAAACAAATGTGAAAATTATTTATTTTTACCTGGTAAATATGAATATTGATAAAAAAATGCAAACGCATGAAAAATGCATAAAAACGCACAATGAAAAATGCAAATGCAGGAAAACGTATTGTAATGCAAATTTACATTGCAGAACATCACACACAAATTTGTCAAGTGTGACTCCGGCCTGAAAGAAAATGGCTGAAGTTCAACTTCAAAGAAAAAAAAAATAGATGGTAAAATAATGATCGAAACATCATCAAAATTTGTGAGCTCCTTTACATTTTCCCTTCCTGTGAAATTACATGATGCTAACTGGCACAAAGCCCAGGCCATAACCTGCATAACTTGACCTGAACCTTATAATAATAAAACAATCTTAAAGAATGGGTCAGATTACCTGCTCCCAGCCAAGCCCTGCAAAAAGATAGAAAAAACACAGCATTATTTTATACTGTTATATATTGTAGCAGCCTAACACAGTGCTCTGTTTAGAATCACAAGATTTAATGAATCCAATGCAATATGCCCCATGCACATTACCAAATTACCGGGTTCCGGAAGGGCGTCTGTCACAAAGCATGGTACCTGTTCAACATACATACCGCAATTTCCGCCGTATATGGGGAGAAAAAGTCCCTGCGCAAAGGCAGGGAATCCTCGACTTCCGAACGCCCGCTGATATGAACAGTCGACCCGCTGCCATTTGGGATTCCCTGCCTTGTCCCCTGCTGGGCCTGGCTTCCCCCCCCCCCCCCCCCGGCTTCTAATGACGCGTCAATGATCATCATTAGAAGCCGGCACTAGAGAAAGCCGCACATAGAAGCCGGATGTCTTCAATCGCCGCAGGCATGATGGATGAGGTAAGCAACTGCCGCTGACTGCTGGGAGGGGGGGGGGGGGGCAGAGACACATGGGAGAGGGAGGAGAGGCACTTGGGAAGGGGTGGGGGAGCCAGGCATAGCAGGGGAGACTGCATGGGGGAGATAGGAGGAGGCATGGGGGACACATGGGGAGACTGGAGGACACTTGGGGGAGACGTGGGGATACAGGAAGAGACACAGGTACATAGGAGGACACCATTTGGGGGAGAACAAGACGCTCCTGAAATATGGACGCACCAGGTATAGTTAATTTTTTTCCATGGTTTTCGCCCTCCACATCTAACTACCCTCTTCCTTTAGTTTTTATGCTATACTCATTGAGCATCCAATTAATGGCTATGGTGTTTTTGGCGAAAGTAGCAACAGGTACTGTCACCTGATATAACTGATGTGGCATGCAAGTAGAAGCTGTATTTGAACTAGACAGGTGCCTGATTCTGGAGTTCCCATGCTTGCTAAATGTTCCCAATGAATTTTAGAGATGTGTGCATGATTTCAATCTCAAACTATCTGTAAAACCCAGGGCCGGGCCGAGGCAGAGGCTGGAGAGGCTCCAGCCTCAGGGCGCAGTGTAGGAGGGGGCGCACAATTCATTCAGTTGTCATTCCCAATTGTGTTTGAAGCAGAAAGAAATAGGAAAAGGGGATACATGGCAGTGACTGCAAGCCAGATAACTAGAGATTAAGGTATTGGGTAGGTTGGGGGCCCTGGGGCGCCTCTTAGTCTAGTAGCAATCAGTGTGTGACGGCTGGGGGGGAGGGATGGAGGGGCGCACTTTGGTGTTTCAGCCTTGGGTGCTGAAGGACCTTGTCCCGTCTCTGGTAAAACCATGGTTACTCCCTCCTTCCCCCTCCTTTTTAGTTGAGCGTACCCGACCACCTCCCTACTTCTCAGGCCTATGTCCCATCACTCATATGTGTGACTTCAATGGCCAAAGTTTTCATGGCATATCACCTGACAATTTAAAGCTCCAGGGTCTCGTGAGACAAAATCTACATAGTCAACTTCAGGTGCCTAAACCAATCACAACCTAGCAGGTTATAGTAGTTACAGCACAAATCCGGCCAGATATGTTCATGGGCCCTTCTTTTCACCAGCAGTGAAAGCTGTGACAAAATATTTTCTACAAGCATTTCCTATTTCCCCAACTTTATACTCCCAGTATCAACTGACATGACCCAAGACATACCCTCACTTGCCAGTACCATAGGGCAAAATATCTCTATTACGAAACAAATTCTAAGTTAACTGCATTCCAAAAGGGTGCATTAAAATAAATAATGCCACTGACTTATCTGCCACTTTGAATTACCCCAGCTGTCTATAGTAAACATACTACAAGCTTTTAACATTGATTGGGCCTCTGTAAGGCACATCGTCACTCCTCTTGGTGCATTCAGCATTTTCAAATTCTGAATCTTGTTTCTAATTTTGTCAGTCTGAACCTGAATCTTTGTGCATGCCCAGCATAGGGTGTGAATTCATCCTTGCGCCGCAACCGCCTAGTGTGCTGCCCTACATGTCGCTTTCCAACTCTCACATATGAGGAAGTATGTGAAAGCCAGAAAGCGACAGAGGTCAGCGCACAAAGGTAGCAACAAGAGTGAGTTAAAAACCCCTTCCGTGGTGCTCATTCACAAAGATTCAGATCATCAGAATTTGGAACAAAATTGCAGAATGCACCAACACTAATCATAACACAACCAACTTGGTAAAGGAGTCCTGAGCATTGTAAATATTTTTGAACTCTTTTGACATCACATCACCTCTTTCTGCCACTTTCATCACTCTTCGGACCAAATAAAAACTCACCACCTGTCGTGGAATGTTCACGTTGTACCGTAGAGTAAAGTTCTGCTTGGAAAGTGCGATTCTGGGAACAAACATTATGATTTCAGTTTAAAGTGGTCTGAAACTCTGACATAACATTCAATAAAAATGTGTTTTCCTACTTTTTATTACTCATACAGTTATCATATTTGCTTTTGTGCACACAAAATATTGTCCAATTACAAATTACAAGTTTCCAAAGTGTAGTTTTTCTTGCCCTAAAAGCTAGCATTGCATTTTATTATTTTTCTATTATAACTGCTTTGTATTATATATTAAAATCTAGTTCTAATGAGCTATTCTGAACACTATGTGTGCCTGAAGCAGAGACAGTTTCTCAGAGAGTGTTTGTTTACATTCCAGTGTTGATATATTTAAGCAAAAAAGATACGGTTATCTACAGTTTGGATGTGGATTTGAAGCTGAATAGCAGGAGAAAGTGCTTTGTTTGCAACCATTTCAGTGATGTTCTGCTAGAATTTTTTTCTGGGATAGTAGCTTTCAAGCTGTGAGGAATCTTTTAGAGCAAAGTAGAAATGCTGGCTTTCAGACCACTTTAAAGCGGTATCATCACCATAAAAATGACATTTCAACAGCAACTGGTCTGAGTGTATTAAAGGAATACTATCGATTCACATATTTTTTTCAATTGACACTGGAATTATTTGGGAAGTGCTGCTAAGTACTGGTGTATACATTTTAGTAGCAACTTCTTTGTTTACTGTTATCAAAATACATTCAAACTTTACTGACGCCAAAACTGACGGCTGACTGAGCCATGAGGAGAGGGGAAATTCCCCTCACACTTGATCAGTTAACTCTATGTGTAGCTCTGTGTGTGACAGAGAGAGAGAGAGAGAGAGCTCCCAACAGCTGCAGCTCCTGTGTCCTGTGTTTCTGACTGAAGTGTCTGAAGAGAGCAGAGGAAATGTAACTAATTCTCACAGCTTTTTCATACTGTTTTTGCTTTCAGAGTTTGATATGTTTGATATTTGCTTTCTGTAGTCTGATATGCAACTCTGGCTGTGCATTGAAGCAGACACCCATTCTGCAATTGATTTGTCCCAATATAGCTAAATCCTATCCTCAATAAATTACAGCTTTTGCCTCTGATATTTAACATGAAAAGCAGGAAAATGTTTACACAGCTACTTAGACATTATTTGTACATTGTCATTTTAGAACACTTGGGTATCGATAGTATTCCTTTAAGTGATAAAGATGCTAATCCTGCATTCAAAACTTTCAAAACATTTTCTGCTGTTATGATTTGGAGTTATCACTTACTTAAGGAGCACTGTCCCTTTAGTAGTCGGTGCCAAAGAATTGCATGCTGGGGGTTCTTTTTATCTATAATGTATTCCTCCTGTTTCCTTTATTTCCCTGCCAGCTGCTTATCTGAAACCTAATCCCCTACTCACTTGTGTTTACAAGCAAGGCTGAGGTGACTCAGCAATTGGAGGAGACAAGAAAAAGAGTAAAGGGCAGAAATGACGTCACGAGTTAGTCTTAACTGTGGGCAAAAGACATGGCCCCCACCACTAACAGAATTCTCGTAATTTACTATATAACATTCACTGAAATCAAAACGTGGACAGTATAATACATGTGTTATGTAAGTAGATCAAGTATTTATCTACTTATATATGTGTTTTTTTCCCTGGCATAGTATGGCTGATCCTACTGCTTTAAGGCTTCAAAACAGCAATCATATTTCTGCTTTCATTTGAGATTTGTAAACAAATTTGCACCAGCCTTGATAAATCATCCATAAGATTTTTTACACTAGTAGGAATGTACCAAACATGCAATTCCTATATATACATAGTATACATGTCACACAGCACTTTAGTGAACACTCCGAAACTGTCAGATTACTCACTGAGGTGCATTCACTAAACTGTGGTAAGCAAAATAACATGCGTAAAGTCTTACCACATAATGTGTAGAGTGTAATGCAATACATCACGCTCTCATAAGACTTTTACGCATGTTATTTTGCTTACTGCAGTTTACTGAATTTACCCCACTGTCTCTGAAAAAGGCTTCGGGTTAGAGCTCAAGCCTCTTACCATTAACTTTTTTTTTTTTTTAAATAAACTTTGTTCAAATAGCCAATATTTTACATAAAGCTGTATCCTCAAGCTTTAACATGAGCTATGCACACAAGGTAGATTACAGCCAACCAAGGTGACCGTTAAGGCCCACTTGGACAAGAATATAGCCAATAAACAGGTGTCCCTTAGAGTTGCATAAAATACATCATGCTGACAACAATGATGCCGAAGCCCATTATCCCTCATGCTACCCCCTCCAACTGGAAGTTGCTGTGTAATGTTGTCATCCCTCCTCCATCCTCTGTAGCAACAAAACAGGTTTCAAGGCTATAGACTTGTGATGTGCCTATTCGGCTCTCTTCCCCATGCTGCGATTTCCTGTCCAACTCAATGTCAGCGTACTACAGTGCGGGGGAGGGGGTGGTGTTAGCTCCGCCCCCTAACCCCCAGGACTAGTGTCTATAAATCTTTGCCCATCCCACTTCCTCCTGCTTTTTTTCTCCGTCCTAACTGCCAGGATTGTGTCTACACATTTTTAATTGGTTTTTAAACATATTCTTTTATTTTTCAGTGAAATCAATTTTTTCTTCATGACGATTTTTGTCCTTACCAGGCTGTTATCCTGACAGCCGTCCATGCTCCTGCCTCCGAGCATAAAGTCCGCGCTCTTTGCATCTAAATGATTGCTGGGAACGGAGACCCTCTTTCTGCATGTCTTTCTGGGGCGCTGGGAGTCCGCAAGTATGCCGTAAATGGCGGAAGATGGATGGGGCAGGGACATCAGGTGGCCGGACAAGCTCCTATTGGCAGGCGGCAGTGAGCGTGCGCCAGACCAGGGGGTGGCGCTGAGTTCTCCGGCGGTGGAATGTCATGCGCACTGGAGTTCCGACCCGGAAGCAGTCCGGCCCGGCATCTGTCATGGCCAGGAAATGCAGTTTATTTAAACTGCAGACCTGGCGCAGATCCCAGCTCTCGGTGGAAGCAAGTGGAGACTGCAGAAAGGTACAGAGGTACTTGCTGGTAGGGCGGGGAGGAGGCGCCGGGAGACGAGGTCTAAATGTATTTTTAACGTTGCAGGTAGCCCTGTTCTGCCACCCACCCGGACCCCGAGAGCTATACAAAGCTTTATCTTTGACAAGGTGGGCATATTTCCTGTTAGCCACATGCTTTCGCATCAGCCTTACTGCTGTACCAGACCATTACACACACATATACATATATTAATAATAATTCCTTTTTTTGTATAGCGCTTTTCTCCTGTCGGACTCAAAGCACTTGTGAGGCAGCCACTGGATCGCACTCAGTAGGCAGTAGCAGTGTTAGGGAGACTTGCCCAAGAAACTCCTTACTGAATAGTAGGTGCTGGCTTACTGAACAGGCAGAGCCGAGATTCGAACCCAGGTCTCCTGTGTCAGAGGCGGAGCCCTTAACCAGTACACTACACAGCCACTGTATGTGTATATATATATATATATATATATATATATATATATATATATATATATATATATATATATATATATATATATATCTGTTTCTATTACAGTATTGTTGGCTAACAGTTATGGACTCTGACCCTGCCCCAAAAACAGACCTGCTGCAGAACGATTGGTAAGGACCAACATGGATATTTTTATTATATTTTTGAAGGCATTCAGGGAAGTTTCTGTTACTGAGACACTTTTTTCTCTTCTCTTCTGCTTTGTTTACTCTTGCAGCCCCTTACAGCATCAGGAAGCTCCCTTGCAAGAAGCACGCAGATCTTCCTCCAGATCCTCACTCCCTTCTGCCTCAAGAAGTGAAGTTAGAGAGCAGTCACCTAAAAATAGACCTAAGGATTGTTGGGCCTGCGGTGACAGAACATTGCTGGGTAAAGTTGTATGTGCAAACTGTTTTTATACCATGCCGGTGGAGGAAGGCCCCTATCTGGATCCATATTAGGATCCACTTCAGGATCTACCATCTCTGGTGAGATGTGGTTATTTGTGGCTACAAGCACTATTAGGCACTGCTATTTGGCCTGAGGAAGTGGGTATACACCCACGAAACGTGTTGCCAGTGCAATCAAATTCTATTAATACGTGAATTTGTCTTCATTGAGGTAAGCCACCTCACTTTTTTCATTTTATTTGTTTTTAATGTATTTTATCTTCTCTGGGCGCCTCTTTCCCCTTTATCTCTGGTGAAGGAGATTGTGAAACAGACCATAAGTGAACTCCTACCGTCCACTAGTTCGACTATTGAAATTCCGGATGATGATAATACAATACAATACAATACCATTTCTATAGCGCTTTTCTCCCATAGGACTCAAAGCGCTTAGGCTGCTAGTATATCTACCGCAACGGAATGTGTGGATGGCATTGCGGTTGGCTTCGATTTTGCACAAGTTCCAACTCTAGTGAAGGCAGTAAGGGAGGCTATACAGTGGGAGGAATCTGAGGAACCACCAAACAAGAAACGCTATTACCCTCATCTAAAGAAAAAGAATATAACCTTTCCCGTCATGGAGGAGATCAATGACCTAGTCCAGGAGGAATGGTCAAAGTTAGACAGAAAGGCACCACTTTCCAATCGCCGAATTGATATCCTTTGGAGGGAGACCTCACCACTAGTAGACGCTTCAGTGATGCGTCTAGCCAAACACGTCACCCTTCCGCTGGAGGACTCGGTAGCCTTCAAAGATCCGATGGAGAGGAAGGTGGATCAGGACTTTAAGAGAATTTATTCTAATATTGGCGGGGCGTGCAAACCAACAATCACCCTCACCTCGGTGGCGAAGGCCTTTAAAACTTGGAACGATAACTTGGAGGGAGCAATTTAAGCTGGAGTTGATAGAAAGACTCTCTTGTCAGGTCTTGAAGAGTTCCATTTAGCATCTGATTTCGTCGGAGAGGCAGCTATTGACGAGATTCATTGTTCTGCCAGAGGAGTGATTAATGCAGTTACGGCAAAGCGAGCCATGTGGCTTAAACCCTGGAATGCAGACTCCAACTCGAAGGCAGTATGGTGTAAGATCCCATATGATGGGAAAAATTTATTTGGGACCAAGATGGATGCTGCGATCTCCCATGTAAACAGTGGAAAGACTGGGTTGCTTACACAGGACAGAAAGAAAAGCAAGACTCACCTGGGTGACAAGAGGCAATTTCAATACAGATCCAGAGACTTTAAAAGTAGTAAGAGTAGTAAGTCCTTTCGTAGGCCCTGGCAATCGACTCTTCCTTATCGAAATACAACAAACAACGATCTTCTACGACAGCATCCCAAAATGCCAAAACTTTCTGAGATTTCGCCTGCCCATTTGGAACCGGTGGGGGGACGGTTGCAGAGATAGGTCAATGGGTGGAAAGGATATTCGACCCTTGGGTCATCAACACTATAGCAAAAGGTCATTCATGGACATTCATATCAGAACCTACTCTCCCACACTTTATTGTGACAAGAATACCGACCTTGGAATAAAAGAGAGACATTCTGCACCAATATGTGGGCGAACTAATGCAAAAGAACGCAATAATCCAAGTAGCAGAAGAAGAAAGGTTCGAGGGGTTTTACTCCCCTCTGTTCGTGACAAAAAAAGTCAAGGGACTTACAACCTGTCTTGGACCTACGCCTGCTCAACACTCACATCTAGCAGCAGAAATTCAAGATGGAGACTTTGCAATCAATAGTACCATCTATAGGTCTAAACGATTGGTTGATCTCTGTAGATCTTGCGGATGCACACCTGCATGTCCCTATACACCCAAGGTTTCAGAAATTTCTATGCTTTGCAATTGGAAAAGACCACTTTCAGTTTACTGTACTTTGGAATATCCACTGCTCCCAGGACATTTACGAAGATCCTTATAACAGTCATTGCAACACTCAGAGAGGAGAGTCTGCGTACCCACCACTATTTAGACGATATTTTGCTGATAGAGTCAAGGGAGCGGCTAGAGCAGCACAAACAAACGATACTAACAACTTTGAAAGAATTTGGGTGGTTAGTAAACTGGGAAAAGAGTAGTTTACAACCGTCTCAGAGGCTAGTATTCCTGGGAGCAGAAATAGACATGCTACAAAATGCTGTTAGACTACCGCAGGGAAAGATACATACTATCCTACACAGAGTTCAGGAAATCAAGCAGAAGACTGCCTTGTCAGCCAGGCAATGCTTAGCAGTCCAGGGAACATTTACATTTACTTCCACAATTCCTATGGCGAGATGGGCCAGATCAGGGAATTCCAGATGGCATTCCTGAGTCAGTGGAAGGAAACAAGTTACAGCCAGAGTATCGAGCTTCGCCCTCCCACGAAGAACCAACTGGATTGGTGGGCATGCAGAGAGGATATTCTAAATCATCACAGTTTAGTCACATCACTACGGATCACCATCACCACAGATGCCAGCCAGTAGGGCTGGGGTGCACATTTAGATCAGATGTTTGCCCAGGGAAAATCGCCGGAGAATTGGCAGGATCTACTGGCAAATGTAATTAAACTAAGAGCAGCGTTCAACGCCCTAATCCATTTCAGCAGATACATCACGGGGACATATGTAATCTTGAGGATGGACAGCACAACGGCAATTGCGTATGTACAAAACCAGGGAGAAACACACAGCAGGAATCTGTTGAACGAGGTGGCACCAGTAATGGACTGGGCTCAAATGAATCTTGTTTTGCTTCAAGCAATACACATTCAAGGAGTACAGAACCATCTTACAGACACGTTGAGCCGCCATTGGGTAGACCACAGGGAGTGGGCGCTCAAGCAGGAAATATTCGAGCAGATCTGTGCGACCTGGGGGGAACCGCAGGTAAACATGATGGTAACACTGGAGAACGTAAAATGCCCCACCTTTTTCTCCAGACACAAGTGTGAGCAGGCTGCAGGATGGGATGCCTTAACGACCCCGTGGACATTTAACATCGGCTACGTATTTCCTCCAACACCTCTAATCCATCGAATTCTCAAGAGGATTCAGTGAGAGCAGGTCCTATTAATAGCAATTATACCACTGTGGCCGCGCAGACCGTGGTTTCCACTTCTGCAGGAACTAGCGTTGGAACAGCCAATGAAGATTCCATGCCCGGAAGATCTAACCCAGAGGGGCGTAGTACATCCATACCCACAAATACTAAACTTAATGGCATGGAAACTGAAAGGCTGAGGTTAGAGTTGTTGGGATGTTCGGCCGCAGTCATAGAGACTTTGTTAAAGTTTAGGAAAAAGACGACTAATATTACATATCACAGAAATTGGGAGAAATTTATAGGCTTTCTGGAAGAGAAACACATTCAATTTTCCTCACTCAAAGTTATTTATATACTAGACTTTCTACAGAGGGGCTTAAAGCTGGGGCTAGTGCTCATAACTATCAAGGGACAAATTTTAGCGATCTCGGCTCGGACACATACAAGATGGGCATTGGATCCGTTAGCTATTCAAGCGGTAAACAAGATCAGGCCGCTGAAGAAAAACTGTTATCCGCAATGGGACCTTCTGTTATTGCTGACAGGCCTAGCCAGGCCACCGTTTGAACCATTAATGGACTGTACACTATACAATTTAACCCTAAAGACGGTCTTTCTTACAGCAATTGTTTCAGCCAGTAGAGTCGCAGAATTGCAGGCACTTCTAGAATTCATCCCGAAAGTTGCAAATTGCTTTCACTTCAACCAGGAATGGAATCTTCCGGTGTTTTCCAAGACAGAGGCGGACAACCCGGAGGCCTGGAACATACCACTCATAATCAAGTTGTACATGCAAAGACCGGCAGAGATTCGCACTACAAACAGACTTTTCATAATATAGAAGAGGACAGCCGGCGCCATCAAGATCGATTGCAGGCTGGCTAGTAAGGGCAATCAGAGCAGCTTACAAAGTCATGGGCAGGGAGCCACCTGAAGTTTTCACGGCCCACTCAACAAGATTGATCGCAGCGTCATGGGCAGCTCTAACCAAGATGACTCTGGAAGTTATCTGTAGAGCGGCAAGTTGGTCTTCGACCAATACATTCATAAAACATTACAAACTGGATCCAGGAGCCTTATCCATGGTTTAGTTTGGTTTGATTTATGTTATGAAAAATAAACTATATAGCATATGGTTGCTGTGTTTGTCTCTTATTCATAACCCTCCCTGGCATAGTTAGCTAGTTAAATCCCCGTAGTATTCTGCCATTGAGTTGGACAGGAAAACAGAAAATTGTATACTTACCTTTGGTAAATTTTCCTTTCCTGCCTAAACTCCATGGCAGCATGTGGAGGGCCCACCCTTCTGCGAACACAGTATAATTAGTGGACTATTAAAAAAAAAGCAGGTGGAAGTGAGATGGGCAAAGATTTATAGACACTAGTCCTGGGGGTTAGGGGGCGGAGCTAACCCCCCTCCCCCATAGTATGCTGCCATGGAGTTTAGACAGGAAAAGAAAAATTATCGAAGGGAAGTATACAATTTTCCGTTTTTGTCTTGTTTGGACAACAGAAATGTACAACAGCCTTAACAGTTAGATACACTTACCCCTTGTCTGAGCAGTACTGGTAAAATTTTTTGCATGTGGACTGTAGTAACCTCAGACCTCCCAAATATCTAAAAGATAAAATATGGATCCTTGTAAAACATTCTAGACGTCTAAGCTCACATTGAAATATTTTATTTGAATAACTAAACACAAAAATACCTATTCGATAAAAACACAGGGTATAGACTTCAAAGGCCCTACATTGCTGACAACTACTTACTACTCTGTAGAAAGGTTACTGTAGCTTGCAGACAGAGTGACAATCACTCTACCAATAGAGTGGAGTGGTGAATGGAAATTGCAGAGTGATCTCAAAAAAGAATACTGCGGTTCTCAGTGGCATAAGAAAAGGACATGGAAGGGACCATGTACTATTCTTCTTCTAAAGATTTTAATTAGGATTGGTCAATGAGATGGAAATAATTCTAAGTTGATGCAGGAGTATATAAATTCTGTATTCATATTCATGCAGCTTGAAAATGGATCAATCAAATTAGACCAGGATGTAACTCGATTGGCCCATTTTCAAGATGCATACATTTGAAGACAGAGGCCCATATGCAATTCACTTTTTCTGCTGAGTTTTCTCCTAGGTGATATTTTCACACTTTGCCAATAAAATTCCTTTTAAGCCACCAGCAAGCAAGAAAATACTCAAAATATTTTTTTCATAGTACTTTTTCACTACTTTTCGGTACTTTTTTGATTATAAAATGCTGAAAAGTAATTTTAAAAAGCAGATGAAAAATTATCTCCTAGGAGAAAAGTCAGGTGAAAAAGTTATTATGTTATGGGCCAGAATGTGCAAAATCCAGCATCTACTCAGAATTATTTGCATCGCATTGACATTTTCACCCACAGTTACACTTTCAGTGGAAAACAACATCGTAGAGCTGAGGGCTTATTGGATGAACTAAAAATTTCTCTCCAGGTTACACTCCTGGCTATTCTCTTTTTTAGACATGGGTGTATAGAGGGATCATGAAGTTTTCTCAAAGCAATATAGTCTCACCCTTCCTTACGACTGATGTAAAACAAGTCTTGCAAACTTCCAAACTCCGTTGGATCATTTAAGGGATGTGGAACCAAAACCTTATTGGATGAAATGCACACCATTTTAAAACACAACATAGAAAAACCAACAATCTAATAAAAAAAAATATGGTTTAATGAAACATTTACTAAAACAAAAGAAAACTCTAATATAATTTTCGTGTAGTCTGACCCTTTACAATGAAACTCTAGCTTTGCATCTCTGATTCTGAAATGTATGTATCGGGGCTGATTTACTAAGATCCATCATGGTGATTAAGTGGTTAGCACGCTTGCCTTGTCCCAGGTTTCAATCTGAGCCAGAATACCACCTGCATAGAATTCTCTCTGTGTTTGAGTGGGGTTCCTCCAACCACTGTGGTTTCCTTTCACATCCTTAAGATGCACTGAAAGGTTAAAGTAGAGCTGCAGTCAAAAAATTATTTTTGCAAATTCAAGTGTATGCAAAAGTTTTGAACCAGTTCAAAAGCTATGCAAGTACTGAGTATCACATACTGAGAGCAACAATGACAAAATAAGCAGTTAGTTTTAATTCTGCCCGCAACCCCCTGGGTGGCCAATGCTCACCATAACGTTGTATAACTCAAATAACATTATGGATTTTGCTGAGTACTTGCAAGAGAACTGGACAATGACAGAATAATTTCCTGCACATAGGGTTACATTCCTTAGTAGCGTGGAACAAACATGTACCTATGAAGCACACTGACAAGCTATTTTGGTTGCAGTGCATAGTGTGTGTAATTATTCTTACCAGTTTCTTACTTTCCGAGATAGTGACCTCTGCCCAGAAGTTGGAAATTGTCATGGAAATGGTCTTACCATAATATCCGTCTGATGGATTTCCAATTATCCCTATTCTGCAAGCAAAACAGAAGAGCTTTAAGGGAACATAAAGTCTGCGGCATATGGAGGCTGTATCTTTATTCCAATTTTAGGGAATGTAATTACCCTGGTGTTTTCCATATCAGTATACTAATGGCAAAGCCCGGTCCCCTTTGGCCCTAGTAGGATGCCCAAAGATGTTACAAGGACTACTTTGGCCCATGCTGACATTCTTTGTTGACATCCTCGCCTCTAACAGGATTCCCTTGATTTTTTTTCCAGTGCGTTATCTGTGCTTGCAACTACCAGCAGGTTCATGTCTCTCCTGCTGTAGTTTATGCTTCAGGAAGCTAAATGCTCCGATAAGATACAGACTCCCTTCTAGTACTATTTGAGCCTTTAATTTAGGTTTCTACGCCCCCGCTACATAGTACTTCTCTGATGTACCATGGTGGTATGCTGTTGTCCGGATGGATAGAAGTGCGGCCCCACCTCCAGCTCGTCTAGAAACCTGTTGCCCTTTTCTTTCGGGTTGGCGTCTAACGCGTATGAATAAGGTAGCCTTATTGGGAAGAAGATGGAAGTTTTGCGTGGCCATCTTGCTAGTGGGCAAATTGGCAAAGAGTGGAAGGGGAGCTGTTAACCTTATAAAAGCTCAGTGTGTCTCTGTCAAGTCGTCTATGCAAGGCAGGATAGCGGTAACGCCAAGCAAACAGCGAGTAAGTTCAGTCAATTACCTGCCCCTTTCCAGAATGCTCCATCATAATAAATCCATGCGCAGGCTTGTACTTACTTGAGTTGAGCATATATGCCATCCAAGTTGTCATCGCCCATCCATGCGTAGCTATAGCAATAAGCTGGCTTGTAAATGAGCACACTAGCTGCACCATTTAGAACCACAGGATAGCGCGGCACACAGGACGCCAAAGTGCCTCCATCAAGCGTGTCCGCAAGTGCTGAGACATGTATGTGATGAGGGGGGTGGGGGTCCCTCCAGACTCTGCCCACCGACAGTTTTGCACTGACGCGCTTCCTTGGGGTGTTGCCAAAAAGGCAATGCTGAAATAAACAAACATCTCCGCATCTCCACCTCGGGGCGGATATATTAAATTCAAGGCCATCTCCGCACAGAGCGCAGTGTACTAGAATGACAGCTAACTTCAAAGAGGAACTATTAGCAGGCAGGAGCAGGCCAACTTACACAATACGCTACCCAGCCACTGCAAGAGGAGCAGGCCAAACGTACATGTGAAATACTAAACGCAAATTACTATCTGCAGGTAATAAGCTATACCGTAACTCCCTAGCAGTTATTAAGGAAATATGGAAAGGATTGAAGAGGGGCAATACAGGCGGCCCCCAAATAAAATCTGAGATCCCGCCTGTACATCAAAAAACATCCCCAAAAGGTACACCCAAAAGACAAGTACAAAAGCGGGAGGGGGGGGCACATTCCCATCTCATGTCATAAAGAGGGGGGAGGGGAGAGGGAGAAGGTAAAAACTTACAGAAAGCCCTGCAAGCCAAAATCAGCATTATGACCTAAAGAGTCTAAAGTCCGGAGCGTATAGATTGCCATAAGTAATGGTGAAGTGTTTTATTTGCATGTGAAAGTTTTTTTTAGAGATTTTGATGCAATAACGTTTTTTGATAAAGAAGACACTGGATAGTGCCAGAAATATTTATTCAATCAACTACTGATACAAGATGTGTTTATTCTAATATCCAGAGCACACAGTAGTGAGAAACGTATCCTGTGAAAGATAATCCCTAGAAGCACCCATATCAGAACCGATGCTGTAATGCCTGTCGCTTTTCTCTTTGTCTATGCAGCTTCAGTTTTTACCAGAGCCTTTTGGCTCTGGTATCCCTTAATCATCATGGTCACGTCAAACAAAGAAAACCCTCCATGGCTCACAGCACAGGTCTTTGATGTCCTCACAGTTTTGCACCCCAGCAGAAGAGAGAGACCAAAAGAAAGGCTGGTAATCCTTATATACCTCCTGAGTCCTGCCCCCTCCCTTGCTCTGTGATTGGCTAGAAAGAGGAAGTGCACTTGGATGAGCTGTACTCTAAACAATGAGTTCCCATATGCTGGGAGCCATTTAAACTAGTCCACTGAACATTGAGTCCACTGAACATGTGCCCATCTTAAAACTGGTTCAGGAAACAATATAACAATGTTTCAGATTTAAATGGTAGAAATTAGTAGAAAGTCTCCATATCACAGTAGGATAAGCGAGTACAGTGATATAAAAGGGTGCATTTTTTCTGGTGCCGATTAGCTCTTTTGCTTTACAGGCAACACAGTGAGGAGCAAAAATCTTGTAACATAGAACCTGAGCAAGATGATCCAGGATTGGGTCATTCATCTAATTAAGTGATTAAAGGAAAAGAATACTGTCACTCAGTATCTAGAACTCCACACAGACATTCATCTAGAATGGCGTCTGGAGAGTCTAGATCCCATTCTCCTGTAAGAAGTTTGACTACAAGAACTAGTAGAAGAGTTTCTACGTCTAGTGAGGACTCGGATAGACCACAACATACAGATTTAAGGAAATCATCCTTATCTATGAAGAAAGATCAGTGTTGCATCTGTGGCAAATCATATTTACCAAATAAGAAAGTGTGTGACCTATGTCACTTAGATATTGCATGGGAAGACAGGGAGGTGTCACGTTTTAAACAGTTGGTAAGAGATATGGGCCCATATACAATTAATGTTATCTCCTGAGTTTTCTCCTAGGTGATAATTTTTCATCTTTGGTTTAGAAAAACATTTCAGCAATTTGCAATGGAAAAAGTTCCAAAAAGTAGGTGAAAAAGTACTATCAAAATAACTTTGAACATTTTTTTGCTTGTTTGTGGTTTTAAAAGGCATTTTATTGACAAGTTTGAAAATATCACCAAGTAGAAAACGAAGGAGAAAAAGTTAAATTGCATATGGGCCATGGTCTCTGAGCTGTCTGTACATCATCATTCTCCAATACCAGATCCATCTAATATATCATATTCAGAGAGGGCTAGTTCAGAAGGAGAATCAAACACTAAGTAAGTAGATTTTGTTTTTCCTTTGATTCCTCCATTTATTACAAGAGTTAAGAGCGCTATTAAATGGCAAGATGATATGTCTTCACCACAGCAGAAGATGAAAAGATACTATTAAAACCTAAGCAAGAGCAATCTATTGTTCCCAATGTTGGAAGAAATTAAAGAATTCATTGTGGAGGAATGGGAGAAAACAATTGAAAATAGGTTGCAGAAGATATATCCATTGACTGAAGATGGAGCCTTTACTCAGTCTATTCTGGTAGTTGATGCTTCCTTAATGAGAATTTTAAGGAACGTTATGTTGCTATTAGAGGATTCTGTCTCCTTCAGGGATCTCATGGAAAGACAAATGGATCGGTATCTTAAGCAAGCCTACTTGGCTTTAGGAGCATCGTCCAGATTGGCGCTTTTACTTTCTTCAGTGGCCATGACTCCGAAGGTATGAATTGAGAATGTTCAGAAAGAAATTAAGAAAGACACGGTTTTAGAAGACATAAGCTTTTCTTTGGATGAGCTCAGGTAGGCACATACGAGGGGAATCGGCGTGGGAGACTTGGGTGCAGGATAGGAATTGGCGCGGGAGACTTGGGAGCAGGATACTGCCGGTATGGCTGATCCTGCTGCTGCACAAGTTCCCGGCCGTGTTAAATACTATTCCCCCTCCAAGTCGCCATGGATAGTGGGGAATGAAATAATTTGGCTTCCAGCAATTGCTGGAGTCCGAATTATAGTGTTTTAAAAGTAACTTCACCTCTGTCTGACAGCGCCAAAGTTACTCCCTGTGTGCCGCTATAGCCGTAATTCCTATTAGGGCCTATAGTGGTGCCAGCTGCGCCCAAGTCTCCTGCGCTGGATTCAGCGTGTTCGCAGGTTGGCAGCCGAATTCATTGGGGATGCGTGTGTTCACATCGTCAGGAGCACTAGTAGAAGTATGCTTTTTTCTGTTAGGGAAGAGAGGGCCTTACGGCTCAAGCCTTGGGCGGGAGACCCATCATCAAAGCAGACTTGGACAATAATCCTTTTTGACGGTAAGGCCTTATTTGGTCCTAAAATAGATGTGGCCATTTCTAGAGTAATTGGCAGAAAATCAGGTCTGCTTCCTCAGGATCGTAGGTTTAGAAAGCAAAGATTTAATCAGTTTAAATAAGCAATCATAAACAAGTTTGCAGAGGCTAAAACATATCGCCCTGGTAAAGAGTATTGTAACTGGAGAAGCTCACAAGCACTCTAAAAATCTAAAAATCTTAAAGTCCAGGGCTACCTTAGATACACCAGAAAATAATGAGTTTTTTTTAAATGAGGCCTGTCCAAGATTTCCCAGTAAGGCTGCGACATTTCAAGGAAGTCTGGATGGGCGCTGTGCAAAACAAATGGATTGTGGGTGCAGTTTTAGAAGGACATTTATGGAATATCGGAAGGCAGCTCCTCCAAAACAGATTTGTAGAAGAAAATATACCAAAATCAAAGGAAAAGGTATGGATTATGGTGGATTACATATCAAAACTGATGAATCAACCGGCAGTTTCCACATTAGCAAGAAGGTGCAGGATACTATTCCCTGCTCTTCTTAATAATGAAAAAGCCTGGAGATTTGAAACCTGTTCTTGATCTGAAAAGTCTAAAAAAGTATATCCACATCTCAAAGTTCAAAATGGAGAGTTTGAAGTCCATAATCATGTTGATTTGACCAAGAGATCTGATGTCTTCCATAGATATGAAAGACGCATGCTTTAATGTTCCTGCTCAATTAGATTTTCAAACTTTTTTTCTTTTTCTTGGTTATTGCACTGCTTTTTGTGCAAGAAATTTGGGTTATGCATTATTTAGATGACATCCTACTCTTGGCCACGTCAGAAAGTCTTTTGAAGATATATCAGAAAATTCTGGAAAATACGTTGGAAAACTTCGGTTGGATCCTAAATTATCAAAGAAACAACCTAGAACCCACACAAAAGATAACGTTTTGGGAGCAATATTAGACACAGTGAAAGGGACAGTGTCACTTCCCCAAGAGAATTACTTTCCCAGGGCTCACCACCACACCAAAACCCTCATTGTCTGCAGTTAATCAAGTGGAATTTGAGAGCTCTAGGTTACATGTGATAGAGTATGGAAAGTATTTTCTGAGTTGGCTTATCAACAGGGGATTTTGGTCCAGTAATTTGAAGTATATCATCTACTCACTTTTCTGCAAAGAGGTCTGGAAATTAAATTAAGTTAGTGCATTCTACTCTTAGGAGACATGTTTCTGCCATTTTGTCCATCTCAGGGGTTTCATGGTCCTCCAATTATTTGATTGAACAATTCTTTAAAGCTGTGATTCAATTAAAACCTCCAGAAAAGCAAAAGTTCCCAAAGTGAGATTTACCTTTAGTTTTTTAATTCCAAAATTATTCGACCACATCTCTGGATATTTCTTTGAGGACAGTATTCCTAATTGCAATAACCTCTGGTAGAAGAATTTTGGAACTTCAATCTTGGAGCCTCACTTAGTATAGTACAGACTTGTTCTGCATCCAGTACAATCTTTCTTACCCAAGGTGACATCAGTCTTCCACCTTAATTAATAATGGACGATGCCTAGTTTTAGGATGCACGGTAACCCCTTAATTCTTCATCCTTTGGATGTGCCTTCAACAGTAAAAGCATTTATTCAGACAACACAAGCGCTTATGCTGGGCATACACGGCTAGATAGTGCGCCGGTATCGAGCCAGCGGCTCGATGCCCGCGTGCCACCGCTCGTCCGTGCGCGCGGATCGATTCCTGCTTGTCCCCGCGGGCGCTTTCTAATCAGCTCTTCGTTTTTCTACTGTTCTGCCCGCCGGTATCGAGCGCGGAATCGATCCGGCGGGCAATAGGACCTGTCGGAAATTATCAATCGAGCCGCTGAGAAACGAGCCGTGTATGCCCAGCATTAGAGACTGCCTCTACGAGGACATTGTTAAGATGGATAGTGACTTTAACTCAGAGGGCATTTATCGTTCTGTTGGACATCATTGCATAAAGTTCCCCTTCCCACAGTATGAAGAGCAGCTAACTGGACCTCTTGGCACACATTTCTGAAACACTATTGTGTAGACCCAGCAGTGCTGTAATCTGTTAAATTTGGAAAAAGGATTATTTCCACTGTTAACTCTGCAATTTAAATTTCAATCTTGTTCTCAACTCAGGTGTACTTTAAGTACAGGCAAAGAACTGGCTAGAGTAAAACTGTAGATCACGTGCCCTGACTACAAAGAATCTACATTACAGCCAGACAACTAATATCAATGCAGTGTATTGCGCAATGGCTGTTCCAAATCTCTCAGAAGACAGGTGAAATTTAAAAAGCACGAGTTTCTTACCTAGCATACGAACGGCAAGTGATTGATTTCACTCTAGGTTCAGTCTTCATAGTAGAATAAAGAGCCAACCACTTGGTATAATCTGGTAATCCCTGCAAAAAATATCTCATTATATTGTCATGGTTAGCATTTTGCATCTCGGTGGAAGTCTACATCTATACTAATACCTTTACCAAGTTCCTGTGGATTCCAGTGTGGAGATCTCCACATCATGACTCCTCGGTTCAGTGGCGTAGCTAAGGAGCTGTGGGCCCAGATGCAAGTTTTGCATTGGGGACCCCCAAGCATGCTATATATAACAATTGATACAGCGCACCAAAACCAATCAAGGACAACCACGGTGTCAGAGGTGCAAGAATTGGATGGGAAGCAGGTTGTTAATTACTACTATTCAAAGCATCTACTGTATAAAAGTGATTATTACAAGCACAGGACCAATAAAGAGCTAATACTGTGGATGAGAGTGGGCCCTGTGGGGCCCCTCTAGCCCAAGGGCCCTGATGCGGTCGCTACCTCTGCACCTCCTATTGCTACGCCACCCACCTTGGGGTGTCCTTTATCCTACAGTTTCAGTATCCATAATATGTGGTAAATGGAAAATCAACAGAGTGGTGGGGAGGTCCTCATAATGACCACCAAAGTAAATGTACAACCCAGTGGATTACAGAGAGCCTCCAAAAGACAGAGCAGTCCATCGAGGAATTTATGCATGAAACATTGGGAAGAGTGACCCTTTTTACAAATATTTTCTTACCACTTGTCCAATCAGCTGGAATCCTGTGGGAAGCTTCATCCCATACACGGGAACTCCGGTGATGTTTATGAGCCATTCCTGATTAAATATTAGGAACAAGGAAGCATATATTACCTATGTGCATATAAGAGGACATGTCAACAATGGCATCTACATAGGTTCACTGTAACATTTTCTACCAGAAACATAATTTCTTTGACCCCTTCCCTTTCCTTATTCTCCCTTGACGGCCTGTCTACTTTTATGGCTTCCTTTGCCTTTAAAAGCGGGTGTGACAAAATACAAGCCGCAATTTACAGATAGTTGCCACAAATGTCAAGCTCCCTTGCCCTCTTTCTTCCATCTGATATAGGAATAGCAGCTGTCTGGACACGGATTGTTAAGTTCCTTCATGACAAAATGGGCTGTCTCAAGAACTCACACCCCATTTTATGCCTTCTTAAAGAGAATCTGTATTGTTAAAATCGCACAAAAGTAAACATACCAGTGTGTTAGGGGACATCTCCTATTACCCTCTGTCACAATTTCGCCGCTCCTCGCCGCATTAAAAGTGGTTAAAAACGGTTTTAAAAAGTTTGTTTATAAACAAACAAAATGGCCACCAAAACTGGAAGTAGGTTGATGTACAGTATGTCCACACATAGAAAATACATCCATACACAAGCAGGCTGTATACAGCCTTCCTTTTGAATCTCAAGAGATCATTTGTGTGTTTCTTTCCCCCTGTTCTCATGCACTGAAGTTTCAGGCTGCTTGTTTCTTCCTGCAAACAGCTTTGCCCTTGTCTGTAATTCTTCAGTATGTGAAAGCTCATGTAAAAGATAAGAGAGAAGAGAGAAGCTGCTCTAATCTAAATAATACACAGGCAGGCAGAGAGGGGCCTGGAGGGGGGAGATGCATCACAGAACCACAACACTGAAGAACTTGGCAGCCTTCCAGACACAGGCTGACAAGTCTGACAAGAGAGAGATAAGTTGATTTATTACAGAGATGGTGATAGTAGAACGTGCTGCAGTAAGCCAGAACACATTAGAATAGCTTTTGAAACTTGTAGGATGATAAAAAACAGGATGTTTTTGTTACGGAGTCTCTTTAAGGCCCATACACACGCCCGGCGGATCTTATCTCATCTTATCACCCGAACGACAGTCTGTACACACGCCCGATTTAGCGTGCGGACGACTGAACGACGGGACGTTCAAACGACCCATCGTTCGGAAAAATCCGACGTGTGTATGGGCCTAAGGCCTCTTGCACACTGCAAGAATTTCAGATTCAGATTCTGCTTTTTAATCAGTTTTTACCTCCGATTCAGATTCAGATTTGCAGTGTGCAAGGAGCAAACTGCAAATCTGAATCTGAATCGGAAGTAAAAACAGATTAAAAAGCGGAATCTGAATCTGAATTGCTTGCAGTGTGCAAGAGGCCTTAATAAGGGTCAAACAAGATGAAGCACTAGATAACTCTCTCAAAAGCTTCCTATCAGAAGTGATGTGTATGGCAAGACAAGACGTGGCGTGCAGATGGTTCGCACCCACAGCACCCACTTTTGAATGTTGGGTAAAACAAATAAGCACTGCTTTACCATACAAAAAGCTTGTTTATACTCCCCAAGGAGCGCAGAAGAAATTCCATTTGAAATAGGACAGATAGAAAAATCGCTGATAATTTCTCCCTCAAACTCCCTTTGATTTAATCCCCTGGGTCTAAGATGAGTGTATTCAAGGATATTGGTATATTGGTCCTATACTATGCTATACACTATGTAATGTGCAACTCCCATATACATAATGCATTGTCTGTATGTTCCTTGCTAATACAACTGGATTAAGGCTACTTTCACAGTGGGACGTTGCGTTTTGATGCGATGCAAACTAACTAAGCAACGTCCCAAAAACTCACAATGCAACTTAATGCCCCGTTATCATAGCATACAGTAGAGCATACAGGCAATGAAAAGTATGCTTCCAAGTCATTACTGAGCATGTGCCTACAGTCTAACGCAGTTAATAACATGTATAACGCACAGCATGCAGCACTTTCTAATAATGCTACACGTTACACACAAACGCAACGTGTGCACTGTGCGCAGACCTGTCACACCGGCACCGTGATGACGCGAAGCGGCCGGCGTGATGACGCATTGCATCATTAACCAGGAAGAGCCGGCCGACACCAGGCCCGGGTGTCGCCGGGTGACGACGAAAACGGGGCTGCAAGAAGCCGCAAGTAAGTGTATTCTTTTAAATTTGGGCACTCCTCGGAGTCCCTGTAAATCTCATCTCCAGAAACTAGTCTAATTACACCTCTCATCAGGCTAGTAGGCTAGGCGAATCGGCCCCATCCAATTCAGTAATTATTGCTCTTTTATTAAAGGACAACTGAAGTGAGAGGGATATGGAGCCATAGTCCCTGAACAAGCATGCAGCAGATCAGGTGTTTCTGACATTATTGTCAGATCTGGCAAGATTAGCTGCATGCTTTTCTGGTGAGATTCAGACACTACTGCAGCCAAATAGGTCAGCAGGGCTGCCAGGCAACTGGTATTGTTTAAAAGGAAATAAATATGGCAGCCTCTATATACCTCTCAATACAGCTGTCATTTAAAGAGACTCTGAAGCGAGAATAAATCTCGCTTCAGAGCTCATAGTTAGCAGGGGCACGTGTGCCCCTGCTAAAACGCCGCCATCCCGCGGCTAAACCAGGTCCCTTCACCCCCAACCCCCCCCCCCCTGCAAAATCATCGACCAACTTGGTCGTACATTTTGCTCTTCCTGGAGGCAGGGCTAACGCGCATGAGACAGGGCTGCGGCGGTTAGCCCTACCCCAATGTGGAGGCGCTCCCCGGCTCACGGAGGGGATTTGGGGGTGAAGGGACCCCCGTTAAGCCGCGGGATAGCGGCGTTTTAGCAGGGGCACACATGCCCCTGCTATCTATGAGGTCTGAAGTGAGATTTATTCTCGCTTCAGACTCTCTTTAAAGACAGGTAAAACATGTTACAGCGATGTTTCGGAGTGTGGCCTCCTTTGTAAAGCTGTGTTACCTATCTAATGATTCACTTGCTCATTTCCACTTATATAGCACTGGCCATGACCAATTATTACACACCTCACCACTGCTCCAGCTCTGCAGGGGGGCACAGGGGGGGGGGGGGGGGCATGGAGAGAGAGAGGGAGGATAATGTCAGCCCCCCTCCCCCAGTGTCAACTATATCTGGCTACCTATACTGGCTGCACCTATATCTGGCTACCTGTACTGGCAGCACCTACACCTGGCTACTTATACTAGCTGCACCTATACCTGGCTACCTGTACTGGTGGCACCTATACCTGGCTACCTGTACTGGTGGCACCTATACCTGGCTAATTATACTGGCTGCACCTATACCTGACTAACTGTACTGGGGTCATCTATTCCTGGCAACCTATACTAGCTGCACCTATATCTGGCTACCTGTACTGGCAGCACCTATACCTGGCTACCTATATATATATCTTATATATTAGGAGTCAGTAGAATCAGGGTTTTGACACAGTAACATTTTTGTCTCCTCTCTGCTTCCCGTTTCCCTGCATGATGCGTGATTACGCGTGTCTTGCCAGCGTCATGCAGAGATCGGGCGGCAAGAGAGGAGACGGCTGCAGGCAGGGACATACCGCATGGAGCAAGCGATCGGGTGATTTAATTACACATCGCACTGCTGCTCCAGCCCTGCAGGAGGGCACAGGAGGGGAGCCCATGGAAAGGGAGGGAGGATGATGTCGCCCCCCCTCCCCAAGTGTCACCTATATTTGGCTACCTCTACTGGATGCACCTATAACTGGCTACCTTTAATGGGAGGTCCTATGCCTGGCTACCTATACTTGCTGCACCTATGTCTGGCTACCTATACTGGCTGCACCTATATCTGGCTACCTGTACTGGCGGCACCTATACCTGGCTACTTGTACTGTCAGCACCTACACCTGGCTACATATACTGCCTGCACCTATACCTGGCTATTTGTACTAGCGGCACCTATACCTGGCTACCTATACTGGCTGCACCTATACCTGGCTACCTATACATATCTTATATCGTTGGATTAAGCAGAAAATGACTTTTACAAACAGTAATATTTTTGGCAGTAAAAGTAATTTTCTTTGAAAATAAAACCCAGAAAATATTTTATTTTTTCTCTCACTTTTTTTTTTACATATTTCACTCAAGAATGTTGTTATATTCCCAGAAAAAGTACAACATTTTGTTTTAGTGTTCTAAATCAATTCATTACAGAAAAAAACAATATATAATATGTCCTATTTCATGTAGATTTTCTTGTCAAAATTCCTAAGTAAACCTAATGAGTGCAAAATGTCTATAAAACTTCTTAGCAGTAGATGTTCACGTTTCAGACAAATCGGCTGGCAATAAAAGGGTTAAAGAGAACGGTTTGTGAACGATGTTGAGCCTTTTGGGGTCTATTCAGTGAAAGTGCCACCGAATCAAGGAGGTGGCTTGCATCCAGCGAGCCTCTGGTGTGATAAGGGCAGAGGAAACAGGCGTGAGAGCACGTTTATCACCTGCATGAAGGGGAGAGTGTGTGCTCAATTGCCTGTAGTAATGTTACGTTATATAAAGAATTGTATTGCAGAAACTTGGATTGTGAATGCAACTTTGGCGTCCATTCATCAAGCATTACCACATTCGGTAATGCTGAAAACAGCTGCATTTACAGAGCATTTAGTAAAATGACAATTAATCAAGGCTGTTACCGCATGAAACCTTATTTCTCTTCCCCCTCTCCATCACACATGTACACCAACCCATATATCGAACAAACCTCTCTCGCCTCCTACCCCCCAATACACACACACACCATGTGTTCCACTCATTTATGCTATCCCAACCTATCCTAAATACTGCAATTTTCTAAACACTGCAGAGTGCAATACAAACACAATTTTTCTGGTTCCTATGTAATTACCATGTATTTGCCCAACACTCGGTCCTCTGTGTTGGGGAAGCTGTTCAAGAAAGTCTCCAAGGTGGATAAAGTGTGTCTTTGGAAACAGTAGAAGACAACGCTGGCCAACCTGGAGGTGGTTTCTCCTTCCTGTGGCTTTTCAAAGAATCGAGTAATTCTGGTAAGGAATGGACAGGTAAACCATCTTCAGTTGTTTAATAATAATAAGTGGTAATAATATTAATAATAATGCAAATGTGGCATTTTCTTAATTGCTGTAAATAAACTTAAAATTGTTATAAGAGTGGACAATACTAGGTAGATGACATGAAACAAAAAAGACCAGTCAACAAAAGCTTGCAATCTATTAAGAAATAATAGAAATATTAAATAATTGGAAGTTATGCAGAAGAGTTTGGAGGATTAATTATAAAAAAAATGGTGATAAAACAAGACTGTGTTTAAACAGGGTAAGAAAAGAATATTGTGGATATTGAAATGTATAAAAATATACTGTATGTGTGTTGGTGGGGACCATTAACCACTTCACCACTGAGGGGTTTTTCCCCTTATGGACCAGAGCAATTTTCACCTTTCAGAGCTCCCCCCATTCAGTTGCCAATAACTTTATTACTACGTATCAAAACAAAACATTTATGGGCTTGATTCATTAAGCTGGTGGAGCAGCGCAGCTTAATGTGCAGGAGTGCGCCCCATGCAAGCCTTACTTAGCAGCACTCACTGCAATGTAAGGAGTGTGCCTTCCCTTATTTACGCAAGCGGCTTCCATAGCAATGTGCGTAACTTTAAATACAGACGGTCCTGGCTGTGAAGTATCGATACTTCACTAGCGGCCGCTACTGTGACAATTAACATGTTAATTGACATAGTAGCGGCCGCTAGTGAAGTATTGCGGACTGCCCACGTTTTAAGTTATGCGCGTTGCTATGGAAGCAGCTAGCGTAAATGGGCGAGGGCAGCTAAGTAAGGCGTGCATATTGTGCGCGTCTGCACAGTTCGCTGCGCAGCTTTAGCAGCTCAGCTTAATGAATCAAGCCCGTTATCTTGTTTTTTTTCGCCACAAATTAGGCTTTCTTTGGGTGGTACATTTTGCTAAGAATAATTTTATTCTAAATGCATTTTAACAGGAATAATAAGTAATAATAAGAAAGAAAATGAAAAAAAAAAAATTACTTCTAATTTTTCGGCCATTATAGTTTTAAAATAAAATGTGCTGCTGTGGATAACATCCACACATTTTATTTGCCCATTTGTCTCAGTTATCACATATAAAATATGTCCCTAGTACAAAGAATGGCGGCAATATTTTATTTGGAAATAAATCAAAAAAAATTTTCCGTTTTGAGTCCATCACTAATTACAAGCACATACAGTGGCTAGTATTTGGCCCCCTTGAAGTTTTCCACATTTTGTCACATTACTGCCACAAACCTGAATCAATTTTATTGGAATTCCACGTGAAAGACCAATACAAAGTGGTGTACACGTGAGAAGTGGAACAAAAATCATACTTTATTCCAAACATTTTTTACAAATCAATAACTGCAAAGTGGGGTGTGCATAGTTATTCAGCCCCCTGAGTCAATACTTTGTAGAACCACCTTTTGCTGCAATTACAGCTGCCAGTATTTTAGGGTATATCTCTACCAGCTTTGCACATCTAGAGACTGAAATCCTTGCCCATTCTTCTTTGCAAAACAGCTCCAGCTCAGTCAGATTAGATGGACAGCGTTTGTGAACAGCAGTTTTCAGATCTTGCCACACATTCTTGATTGGATTTAGATCTGGACTTTGACTGGGCCATTCTAACACATGGATATGTTTTGTTTTAAATCATTCCATTGTTGCCCTGGCTTTATGTTTAGGGTCGTTGTCCTGCTGAAAGGTGAACCTCCGCTCCAGTCTCAAGTCTTTTGCAGACTCCAAGAGGTTTTCTTCCAAGATTGCCCTGTATTTGGCTCCATCCATCTTCCTATCAACTTTGACCAGCTTCCCTGTCCCTGCTGAAGAGAAGCAACCCCAGAGCATGATGCTGCCACCACGATATTTGACAGTCGGGATGGTGTGTTCTGAGTGATGTGCAGTGTAAAGCTGGCCATACACTAGGCCGATTCCCCTCCGATCGACAGCAGATTCGATCACTGGGATCGAATCTGCTGTCACATCGTTCCCGCCACACGCTAAATTTCGATCTATTTCGGCCAATCCCGTCGATTGCTCCGTGCGGAAAATTACCGTCGATTGCCCGCAGGTAGTGAGCGCGTCGCTAGCGGCGTTCGAGTGCCCGACAACCGACGCAATAGTGCGGCAATACATTACCTGCTCCGCCGGCGCGACTGCCCCCGGTCACCGCTGCTCCGTCTCCGCTCTGGTCTGGTCTCCAGTTCCGGCATGCTTCACTTCCTCCTGCTCGGCAGGAAGTTTAAACAGTAGAGGGCGCTCTACTGTTTAAACTTCCTGCCGGGCAGGACGAAGTGAAGCATGCCGGACCCGGAGACCAGACCAGAGCGGAGCAGCGGTGACCGGGGGCAGTCGCGCCGGCGGAGCAGGTAATGTATGCGGGGGGGGGGGGGGTTAGCGCGGCAGAACCACCACCACCATAGATTGTGAACGGTTTCCGGCTGAAATCGGTTCACAATCTGTTTGCAGTAAAGGTAGCCATACGATCCCTCTCTGATCAGATTCGATCAGAGAGGGATCTATCTGTTGGTCGAATCTGATAGCAAATCAACCAGTGTATGGCTACCTTTAGTTTAATGCCACACATAGCGTTTTGCATTTTGGCCAAAATGTTCCATTTTGGTCTCATCCGATCAGAGCACCTTCTTCCACATGTTTGCTGTGTCCCCCACATGGCTTGTGGCAAACTGCAAACAGGACTTCTTATGCTTCTCTGTTAACAATGGCTTTCTTCTTGTCACTCTTCCATAAGAGCCAACTTTGTGCAGTGCACAACTAATAGTTGTCCTATGGACAGATTCACCCACCTGAGCTGTAGATCTCTGCAGATCGTCCAGAGTCACCATGGGCCTCTTGACTGCATTTCTGATTAGCGCTCTCCTTGTTCGGTCTGTGAGTTTAAGTGAACGGCCTTGTCTTAGTAGGTTTATAGTTGTGCCATATCTCTTCCATTTCTGAATGATCGCTTGAACAGTGCTCCGTGGGATGTTCAAGGCTTTGGAAATCTTTTTGTAGCCTAAGCCTGCTTTACATTTCTCAATAACTTTATCCCTGACCTGTCTGGTGGGTTCTTTGGACTTCATGGTGTTGTTGCTCCCAAGATTCTCTTAGACAACCTCTGAGGCCGTCACAGAGCAGCTGTATTTGTACTGACATTAGATTACACACAGGTGCACTCTAGTCATTAGCACTCATCAGGCAAGGTGTATGGGCAACTGACTGCACTCGGACCAAAGGGGGCTGAATAATTACGCACACCCCATTTTGCAGTTATTGATTTGTAAAAAATGTTTGGAATCATGCATGATTTTCGCTCCACTTCTCTTGTGTACACCACTTTGTATTGGTCTTTCACGTGGAATTCCAATAAGATTGATTCATGTTTGTGGCAGTAATGTGATAAAATGTGGAAAACTTCAATGGCGCCGAATAGTTTTGCAAGCCACTGTATTTGCAAAAAATAACAGTAATATACCCTCATGACATACATATTGAAAAAGTTCAGTCTCTAAGGTAACTATTTATGTATTTTTTTTTAAATGTTATTTTTTTAATATATGCAATTTTTTTATTTTGGAAACTATGGGTGAGTGGGCAAGGTAAGGGGTTAATTTTATGGGGAAATGTATGTATTATTTTTATTAAGTTAATGTACCGTATGTAGTTGTAATTTTACTATTTGGCCACTAGCTGTTCCCCCCCACTTTTATTCCTCTTGTGTACTGAGCAGTACATAAAAGAAGTTATGCGTGTATGTTTTACTTTATCTTTTGTCAATGATCATGACATCCCATTGATGCCATGATCATTGATCACAGGCACTTAGTTCTAGAACTGTGTTCCCATTTCAATGATCTGTGTACTAACATGCGGCGACTAGAAAGTGCGCGGGAGTCGCGGTATATATCTACACCCCTGTGCGGGAACTGAAGTCCTGCGGGCGTAGATATACGTAGTTAAAAATATAAGTGGTTAAAGTGGACCTGAACTCATGCACAGGACAGCTGTGTCAGCACAGGAATCTCAGCAGCAAAATGTAGAAAAAGTAGTGTGGCACTTCCTCTTTAACAGGTGATATTACTGGTGAGAAATGTTGCTGATAGTGGCACAACCAAGAGCACACACTCCGACCTGTGATCCCCTTACTTGCTGGCAGACGTGTGCTCCGCTGGTATACCAATACAGAAGAAAGTCCACAGCACATGTATTTGCAAAGAAGAAAGAAAAGTGTGCACCTTCCGTCAAAAACTGTGGTATATTTATTGATCCAAGTGTGCAGCATAAAAGTGTACAGTAGATATATCGGAGATTACAAAAAACAAAAAGTGAAGAGGGGTACCTCATACATAGTTGTGCCGGTTGCTTGTGCTGGAGGTGGGAGTGGAGATAACAGTGGGCCTAGCGACGGCCGTTTTCGCGTCCACACGAACGCTTGGTCACGCTGCGTTCCACTGAAAGGTGGAGGTGAAAGCCGCGGAATAAGGATGGAAGACTCTGCCTCTTACCCCGCGTCACATCGCCTGTAGTGAGAGAAGCTCAGTTGTGCGGAAGCCGCGCCTCTCGCCGCTGGACGGAGGCCGGGAGAGTCCAATGTAAGTGACCTGTAGGTCGCATGTTGTGTACCACAGTAACGGAACGCATGACGCACATATCATGCGACCCTGAAGGCACAATGTACTTCAATCCGTTAGTGCTGCCCAGAGTGGCAGAATGCATAGAGAAAAACCTCCAGCAAAGTGCGCTAACCTCCAATTGGAGGCATTATATTACATATGGCTCAGACAATAGTCTGACAATAGTAATATGTAAACTGTCATTTGAAGGTGGTACTGTTGGCCGTAATGCTGTAATGTATAATCAGTTGTCTCTATGATCCCGTTATTTGAAATGTTTTCGGTGGTTTTATCCTCTCTCTTTTTTTCCTCCCCCTTCCCTTCTCTTTCCCATCCATTCGGGACGTTTTGTAAAAATAGGGTGAATTATATGTGTGACCCCATCCCATCTTTGCCTACTGTGGTCCCAGGGCTTTTTTATTGTGCACTGCAGTATGTCACTATAGCCGATTGTGCGGCTGGTGAGCCTTCTTGCTGCCGAGTTATGTGTCTGCATGGATTGAATTGTATGCACATAGGAGACTGTCTGAGTCATATGTAATATAATACCTCCAATTGGAGGTTAGCGCACTCTGCTGGAGGTTTTTCTCCATGCATTCTGCCACCCTGGGCAGCACTAACGGATTGAAGTATGTTGCACCTTCAGGGTCGCATGATATGTGCGTCATGCGTTCCATTACTGTGGTACGCAACATGCGACCTACAGTTTGCTTACATTGAACTCTCCCGGCCTCCGTCCGGCGGCGAGAGGCGCAGCTTCCGCACAACTGAGCTCCTCTCACGATAGGCGATGTGACGCGGAGGAAGAGGCGGAGTCTTCCGTCCTTTTTCCGCGGCTGTCACTTACGCCTTTCAGTGGAACGCAGTATGACCAAGCGTCCATGTGGACGCGAAACGTCCATCCCTAGGCCCACAGTTATTCCCACTCCCACCTTCAGCACCAGCAACCGTCACAACTACAGTGGTTTGCAAAAGTATTCGGCCCCCTTGAAGTTTTCCACATTTTGCCACATTACTGCCACAAACATGAATCAATTTTATTGAAATTCCACGTGATAAACCAATACAAAGTGGTGTACACGTGAGAAGTGGAACGAAAATCATACACGATTCCAAATATTTTTTACAAATTAATAACTGCAAAGTGGGGTGTGCGTAATTATTCAGCCCCCTTTGGTCTGAGTGCAGTCAGTTGCCCATAGACATTGCCTGATGAGTGCTAATGACTAAATAGAGTGCACCTGTGTGTAATCTAATGTCAGTACAAATACAGCTGCTCTGTGACAGCCTCAGAGGTTATCTAAGAGAATCTTGGGAGCAACAACACCATGTAGTCCAAAGAACACACCAGACAGGTCAGGGATAAAGTTATTGAGAAATTTAAAGCAGGCTTAGGCTACAAAAAGATTTCCAAAGCCTTGAACATCCCACGGAGCACTGTTCAAGCAATCATTCAGAAAAGGAAGGAGTATGGCACAACTGTAAACCTACCAAGTAAAGGCCGTCCACCTAAACTCACAGGCCAAACAAGGAGAGCGCTGATCAGAAATGCAGTCAAGAGGCCCATGGTGACTCTGGACGAGCTGCAGAGGTCTACAGCTCAGGTGGGGGAATCTGTCCATAGGACAATTATTAGTCGTGCACTGCATTAAGTTGGCCTTTATGGAAGAGTAGCTAGAAGTAAGCCATTGTTAACAGAAAAGCATAAGAAGTCCCGTTTGCAGTTTGCCACAAGCCATGCGGGGGACACAGCAAACATGTGGAAGAAGGTGCTCTGATCAGATGAGACCAAAATAGAACTTTTTTGCCAAAATGCAAAACGCTATGTGTGGCAGAAAACTAAAGGTAGCCATACACTGGTCGATTTGCCATCAGATTCGACCAACAGATAGATTCCTCTCTGATCGAATCTGATCAGAGAGGGATCGTATGGCTACCTTTACTGCAAACAGATTGTGAACCGATTTCAGCCGGAAACCGTTCACAATCTGTGGTGGTCCCATCCCCCCCCCCCCCCCCCCCCCCCCGGAAAACTAACACTGCACATCACTCTGAACACACCATCCCCACTGTCAAACATGTTGGTGGCAGCATCATGCTCTGGGGGTGCTTCTCTTCAGCAGGGACAGGGAGTTGATGGGAAGATGGATGGTGCCAAGTACAGGGCAATCTTGGAAGAAAACCTCTTGGAGTCTGCAAGACTTGAGACTGGGGCAGAGGTTCACCTTCCAGCAGGACAACGACCCTAAACATAAAGCCAGGGCAACAATGGAATGGTTTAAAACCAAACATATCCATGTGTTAGAATGGCCCAGTCAAAGTCCAGATCTAAATCCAATCGAGAATCTGTGGCAAGATCTGAAAACTGCTGTTCACAAACGCTGTCCTTCTAATCTGACTGAGCTGGAGGTGTTTTGCAAAGAAGAATGGGCAAGGATTTCAGTCTCTAGATGTGCAAAGCTGGTAGAGACATACCCTAAAAGACGGGCAGCTGTAATTGCAGCAAAAGGTGGTTCTACAAAGTATTGACTCAGGAGGCTGAATAATTACGCACACCCCACTTTGCAGTTATAAATTTGTAAAAAATGTTTGGAATCCTGTATGATTTTCGTTCCACTTCTCACGTGTACACCGCTTTGTATTCTGTCACGTGGAATTCCAATAAAATTGATTCATGTTTGTGGCAGTAATGTGACAAAATGTGGAAAACTTCAAGGGGGCCGAATACTTTTGCAAACCACTGTATGTATGAGGTACCCCTCTTCACGTGTTTTCTGTAATCTCCGATATCTACACTTTTATGCTGCAAACTTGGATCAATAAATATACCACAGTTTTTGACGGAAGGTGCACGCTTTTCTTTCTTCTTTGCATATACAGGAATCTCAGCAGTCCTCAGTAGAGCAGCTAATTTGTAAGCACAGGATATTAACCCTATGTCTGAATTCATGAGTTGGGAAGAAGACACACTGCAGATTTATTGCAGGATTTCTATCAGCTGCAACAAATAAATGTTTTTTTCTTTAAGGGCCCGTTTCCACTTGAGCCGCCGGCACTTCCAGGTCTGCGGCTATGCAGACGAATCTCATCAGCCGTGCCATGCATGGCTATGGTATTCGCCGCCTCCTGCACCATTTCGGATGGCAATATTGGCGGAATCGCTAGCGCAAGCGAATCGGCAGGCGGTGCCATTGTACCCTATGGCAGAGTTTCCCCGCGCGATTTGCCCGCGGTGAAACTCAGCAGATTCAGCGAGGAAACCTCGCTGGTGGAAATGGGCCCTAAAGGTTTTTATGCCAATGCTTATCTTTTAGAACAAAAAGGGCTTTCTGAATTCAGGTTCGCTTTTATATGCAGTGAATTCAACAGAAAGAATAAATCACATGCATATTCCCTAGCACAAATTGTTGCCCACTACATAATCAAAGTGAAGTTTTGTCATTCTGCGCTAAATGTTCATTCCTTTGTAGTACATTGCAGTATATGGGCCGTGGAATAAGACTTGCTTGAAGTGTTCTAAAAGACAGATCTAACACAAAATAGGTGCAAAGTGCTTCCAAGACAGGTAGCAATCCAGTGTTTTGCAGTAGTTGGCAGCAACAATTAAAGCAAACACACACACAACCACTGCACATTGATAAGGTAATATTTAGGGAGTCACCTGTGAGTGTTGGGGCACACTTCCACTATTCCCCTGGAAGATGGGCTCTCACCTTCTTCCAGCTCGTAATAGATAGCCAATTCTCCACCCTAAAGCAATAGTAACACAATTAGCTAATATTTAATTGCAGCCATACATTCATGTGTTCCATATTATCCACATTGAAGTTTAACCACTTCACCCCCAAGGGTTTTTACCCTACCGGACTAGAGCAATTTTCACCTGTCAAAGCTCTTCCCTTTCATTTGCCAATAACTTTTTCAATGCTTATCACAACAAAATGATCTATACCTTGTTTTTCCCCCACAGATTAGGCTTTTTGGGGGTGATATTTTTTTCAGCAATTACTTTACTTTCTATGCATTTTAAAGGAAAAACAAGGAAAAAAATGAAAAAATATGCAATTTCTCCAATTCCATCCCCTATAGTTTTAAAATAAACAATGCCACCATACATAAAACCCACACGTTTATCTACCTATTTGTCCTGGTTATCGAAAGGTTTGAATTATGTCCCTAGTACAAAGTATAGTGACAATATATTATTTGGAAATAGAGGTGCATTTTATGTTGTGGTTTTCGTTTTCTCATTGCACACCATCAATGATTCCAAGCCCTTATTAGCAAACATAAGAGTAATACATGGCATACATATATAAAAAACTGAGGCTTTAAAGTAACTATTTATGCATTCTCTTTTCAATTCTGTCACTTTTTTTTTTTTTACAAGTGTTTTATTTTGGTATATGAAAATAACAATTTTATTGCTTCTCATTCAGTTTGCAGCTAAAGAAAATTCAAATATCATAGGCCTCGGATCTCAAACACCCCAAATTCTATTATTTTGCTTGTCACAATTAAAATAATACCCTATATACATAATAGCTTTTTGGCCACGTGTCACAGGAGCCCTGGTGGCTGACCGCAATTGGCCTTCTAAACGGTGCCAGCGCACAGATCGGGCGAACGCTGGTCGCAGTCAATGCGCAGGAACCGCTAAGAATTAGCCGCAGACAAACCAGAAGGGAGCCTGTGAGATACGGGTAATTACAACGTACACACGATTCCAGGGTATCTGCCACCACCACTGGTATGGGCCAGTGGACCCGATTTACTGACTGACTAGTCCTGCGAATAAAACGGTTAAACACACGGTATTCTGTCTAGCCAACAACAAACAAACAAACAGTAGCGTCTCTTCAGAGACCCGGGATCAGTTCTGTGTGTGCTGATAAGCAGGGTAGCGGACAGTGAATGACTTGGATAAAGTCGTTTATTCACAGCAATATAAATAATTAATATATACAGACAATTATTAAAATCAACAATTATTAAAGCAGTAATAGCCAGTATGAAATAAAAAGGGAGAAAAATACTTAGGGTTTGCGGAAATATGTCCTTTTGTGGGAAAATCATCAAGTCCAAGCAAAACGGTTTCAAGTTCTTAAAGTTCTTGGTTTCAGTCAAAGTTCAGCAGAATTCTTTGGTCCAGGTTACAGAAGATGGCCAATCAAGATGGCCGCTAGCCCATGTGTCCTTTGTTTCAGAGCTTACTTCAGTTCAGCAAAATGGCCACCAGCCATGTGTCCTCTGGCTGGCAGCAGAATGTTCTCATATGGATGGAATGGGAGGACTCCAGCCCGCCTGCTGGCTCTGTGCTTTTGATGAAGCTGGTTTGGGGGTGTGGCAATGCCGGCCCCCTCTGAGTTACCAACAAATGACAGTTCATTCCCTCTGAGAGATTTTAGAGCTAAACTTAGGAATTGCTGTAACTCCTGAACCATACACGTTATATTTAGGGGGTAAGAGATTCATACTTGTTGGAAAATACAGATTAATATGACATCAGACACGGCTAAGCCAGCGGGTCAGGCTCCTGAGAAGATTCATATCTCAATACCCGGATGTGCCATCACAATGAATTTCATATCAACCCGATGGCCAGATTTTACCGAACAAGACTATATGAATATCATAGCTGTGCGATATACGGTTTTCGTATACCGACAGGAAATCCTACCACCCATGCTTTCTTATGGCCCGTGCTCGGTGCCGTTGAGTCTGGAGTGGGAGAAGGTTTTGAATAGCCCCCTGCTGGGATTAGCTTCCTGGCTCTCCAAGTTATGAAAGGCTCAGGCTAATTAACATCTAGGTGTCACCTGGTTCCCAGAACAGAAAAGGGAATTCATGCCTCCATGTTATTCTGCCTTCCACAGGGAATAGGTCCAAGCTAATCAACACCTCCCCCCAGGCTCTTACTCAGTTAAGACAAATCCCCCAGCTGTTCCTAGGCAGAGGGAGGCTACACATCAAATCTTGGTTTAACGATTTGTGTTGCAAACCGACCGCAATTGCGTTTTGGCCGACTGGGCGTCGCCCGGCGTCACACCTCCCCCTCCTGACGCTGTGTAGGGGGGTGTCACCAAGACATCCTCCGTAGCAGCCATTGGCGCTGCTGGGTCTAGTTCCCCCTGACACCAGGACAGCCAATCGGCGTTTTGGTGTCGGCTGCCTGCTTTGTGTTGGATCGTAAAGTCGTACTGTTGCAATGACAGGCTCCACCGTAGGAGCTTTCCATTGGTCCCAGCAGTACGGTTTAGCCAACTGAGGGGGTTATGGTCGGTAATGATCGTGAAAGAGCGGCCGTACAGATACGATTGTAGTTTCTGTAGGGCCCACACGATGGCCAGGCACTCCTTTTCAGTTGTGGAGTAGGCTACCTCTCGGGGCAGGAGCTTCCGGCTCAGGTAGAGGATAGGGTGTTCATCTCCCTTTCCATCCACCTGGCTGAGGACTGCGCCAAGACCGTAGTCAGAGGCATCTGTTTGCACAACAAACCGACGACTGAAATCCGGGGCTTGAAGCACAGGGGCACTCGCGAGTGCCTGCTTCAACGCTTGGAAGGCGTTCTCGCAAGCGGGGGTCCAGCTAACAACCTTGGGGTGTTTCTTGCTAGTGGCATCGGTCAGGGGCTTCGCCAGGGTACTATAGGCGGGAACAAATTTCCTATAGTAGCCAGCGGTCCCCAGGAACGCCTGGACCTGCCTTTTCGTGATAGGCCGAGGCCATGCCAGGATGGCGTCAACCTTTCCGTGTCAGGTTTCAGGGTGTTACCCCCCACCCGGTGACCTAAGTACTGCACCTCAGTCATACCAATCTGACACTTACTCGGCTTAACTGTCAGATTGGCTGCGGCCAGCCTCTCTAGTACCTGGGACAGGTGTTTGAGGTGTTCCTCCCAGGTGGGGCTGAACACCGCAATGTCATCCAAGTACGCTACAGCGAACCCTTGCAGTCCCTCCAGCAGGTCGTTTATGGCCCGCTGAAACGTGGCAGGAGCGTTCTTCATCCCAAAGGGCATCATCGTGAACTCGAAGAGGCCAAAAGGGGTGATGAAGGCCGACTTCTGCCTCGCGTCAGGTGCAATTGGTATCTGCCAGTACCCCCGGCTCAGATCCATGATTAATAGGTACCTGGCGGACGCCAGCATATCCAACAACTCATCGATGCGAGGCGTAGGGTAGGCGTCTGTAGTGGTGATGGCGTTCAACTTGGTCCTGTCATGGTGGGCCTTCAGCATGTTGACATGAAAGCTTTTTTGTTTCCTGCCTCCCATGTTCACCAGATATGTCAGAGGGTTGGACCATTGCACTATAGTGTAGGGTCCCTCCCAGGCCGCTTGCAGCTTGTTCTGCCTTACTGGAAGAAGGGCATACACTTTGTCACCTACTTCAAATGACCTCTCTCCAGCAGTGCGGTCATACCAGAGTTTTTGTTTGGCCTGAGCCTGGGCCATGTTTTCCGTTACCATTTCCGTGAGGGACTCCATCTTGTCCCTGAACTTGAGAACGTAATCAACTACAGAGACATCTGTGGGGTCCCCCTTGCCCACCCACGTCTCCCGCATCAATTGTAGGGGTCCTCGGACATTCCTACCATACAGGAGCTCGAACGGGGAGAACCCGGTAGATTCCTGCAGCACCTCCCTGTATGCAAACAAAAGATGAGGCAGGTATCGTTCCCAGTCCCCACCTTGCGACTCAACAAACGTGGTCAGCATTTGCTTCAGCGACCCGTTGAACCTTTCACACAGTCCATTGGTCTGCAGGTGGTAGGGACTGGAGACAAGGTGCGTCATCTGTATCTTTTTGCACAGGGCCTCCATGAGTCCGGACATAAACTGGGTTCCCTGATCAGAGAGCATCTCCGCAGGGAACCCGACTCGGGAGAAAATGTTAAGTAGCGCATCGGCTACCTTGTCCGCCCTCAGGGAGGAAAGTGCCATGGCCTCAGGATAGCGGGTGGCGTAATCCACCACCGTCAGGATGTACCTTTTGCCACTGCTGCTGGGAGTGGGCAATGGTCCAATTATGTCGACTGCCACTCTGTGAAAAGGCTCACCTATGATTGGCAGTGGACACAAGGGAGCTTTGCGGGGATTCCCAGCCCTTTTTACCTTTTGGCATATGGTACATGAGCGGCAGTAGTTCGTCACATCTATCCGCATTCGAGGCCAGTAGAAATGTCCCCGGATACGATCAAGTGTCCTGTGGATCCCCAAGTGCCTGGCCAGGGGAATGTCATGTGCGGACTTCAGCACATGCCCCCGGAAGGCACTAGGTACCACAAGCAACTTGGTACCCATCCTCATTTCACCTTCGGTGGGGTGTACAGGCTCACTGTACAACTTCCCACCTTCCCAGTATACCTTGAACGTAGCCTCGTCTGTGAGGGGCTCAGAAGCCTGTCTTTTGAGGGCCTCGAGGCTAGGGTCAGTCTGGAGTGCTTGCACAAATGCAGCACTCTCACTCTCAGCCAGCTGGCCCGTGGCATATGAGGTTAGTGGCTGGAGGGTACCATCCCTGTGGTCAGAGGAGGGGGAGGAGGCCGGAACCTCCTCCACCTGTTCTGAGCCCAGGTTCTGAGCAGTACGGCTGCGTGTTACCGCTAGCACGGGTATACCTTCAGAATGGCACATATTGGCATTACCTACATCATTGTTACAAGCATTAATAACAGTAACAGGAACATTTTCATCACAGACAGTTTGTACATCAAACACAGGTTCCCTTGAACTGGGCACGTTCAACCCACCTCCCCCTGTTCTTGCCCCTGGGTGCAAAGTACCTGGGTGTGGGCAGAGAGTCCATCTCTGTCCTGGCATTCCACAGGGCTTGGTGCAGGTTCATAGTACGACACCAGCGTGCCCAAGTCGGTCCCCAGCAACACAGGGACCGGCAGTTGGTCCAGGATCCCAACAACCTTCTCGTGGACCCCCACCCCCCAGTCGATGGACACCCGAGCTTGGGCAATGTGAGAAAGAGTGCCCCCCACTCCAGTGAGGGTGAGGTACTGGTCAGGAATGATGGCCTCTGCTGGGACAAGGTGTGCACGCACCAGAGTGACATCTGCTCCGGTGTCACGGAAACCAGTGACAAGCTGGTCATTCACAGTAACCAGCTGGTGATTGCTTGTGATGGGGGAGTTCCCTGCCCCCTTGGCAAACATCAGGTTGGATGCGGCTCCTGGTTGGGGTACACTGGCGGGTGGTGTCTGCCGCGGGCGAGGTGTGGGTGGTCCAGGTGCTGGGGTGGTCTGCCTCCGCTCCGGACAGGTGAACTTCATGTGTCCCGTCTTGTGGCAGTAGTGACAGGTGACCTCTCCAGGGGCTGCAGCCCTGGGTGCAGAAGCTGTGCTGGGTGGCCTCTGTGGCTGACGGCTCACAGGGGCAGGAGAGTCTGCCGAGGTATTGGGCTGACCTCCTCTCCAGCTGGATGGGACAGTTCTGCGTGCATCAGCCACCCGGGTAGTTGCAAAAGTCTCAGCAAGGTCTGCAGCGACAGTTGCTGAAGCCGGCTTGCGTTCTAGCACAAACTGTCGTACATCAGCAGGGCAAATGTTCAGAAATTGTTCCAGGACTATCAAGTCCTCCAGGACATCATAAGACCCTTTGGTGAGGCCTAGAGTCCACTGGCGGAGTGTGGTGAGCAAGCTGCTGACCACATCTCGGTACGAGTCAGAAGACTTTTTCTGCCAGGCCCTGAACTTTTTCCGATAGGCTTCTGGCGTCAGCTGGTACTTAGTAATGATAGCGTCTTTTATAGCAGCATAATCATTATCCTTCTCCGCAGGCAATTCTGCGAAGGCATCAAGCGCTTTGTAGCGCAGCAAAGGTGTCAGATGTCTGGCCCACTGGTCTTGGGACAGACGATACTGACGGCATGCTTTTTCAAAAGACCACAAAAACAAGTCAATGTCTGTGTCTTTCTCAATATTAGCAAATTTAAATTTTGCACTTACGGGTGCTGCAGCTCCTTCAGCAGGGAGGCTGGGCGGTGAACTCCAGCTGGCCTGTTGAACCTTTGCCATGTTGAGCTCATGCTGTCGTTGGCGTTCCCGCTCAGCGGCATCCCTCTCCGCGTGGCGTTCTGCAGCAGCAGCCTTGCGTTCTGCAGATTGGCGCTCTCGTTCCTCTCGTGCTTCCATGTACTGCATGTACTGGCCAGTTCCGGGCGAGTACTGTCAGAAACTCTGGGATTGGGGTCCATACTGACAGTCTCTGCCGTAGCCGTTAGTGCAGGGCCTTAAGGATGCACAACCTCTGTACGGTCAGGATTCTCAGTCTCTGGTTCCCCTCGATTGTCAGATGGGCTGGTATCCACTTCAGTGGACACTCCCGGCTCCCGCAGTTGCTGGGCATCCCATCTGGACAAGTCTGCTATCAGGTCCTTTTTTTTCCTGCAGAGGCTGTCAATGCCCCTCTCTTCGCAAAGATTTTCCAGGTCTGCTAGGCACATGTTCTGGTAGTTCCCGGACATTTCCACGCCAAATAAAATAAAACTTTTGGGGAGGGGTACTGGCTACACAGTCTCTCTGTATATATAAAAAATATATTGCCTTCCAGCTACACCAACGAATTAGTTTGTTTCTTGATAGCGCTAGTGCTATCTTAGATACTTTCAGCACAACACAGGTCCCAACCGCTGCCTAACACTGTCACAGGAGCCCTGGTGGCTGACCGCAATTGGCCTTCTAAACGGTGCCAGCGCACAGATCGGGCGAACTCTGGTCGCAGTCAATGCGCAGGAACCGCTAAGAATTAGCCGCAGACAAACCAGAAGGGAGCCTGTGAGATACGGGTAATTACAACGTACACACGATTCCAGGGTATCTGCCACCACCACTGGTATGGGCCAGTGGACCCGATTTACTGACTGACTAGTCCTGCGAATAAAACGGTTAAACACACGGTATTCTGTCTAGCCAACAACAAACAAACTAACAGTAGCGTCTCTTCAGAGACCCGGGATCAGTTCTGTGTGTGCTGATAAGCAGGGTAGCAGACAGTGAATGACTTGGATAAAGTCGTTTATTCACAGCAATATAAATAATTAATATATACAGACAATTATTAAAATCAACAATTATTAAAGCAGTAATAGCCAGTATGAAATAAAAAGGGAGAAAAATACTTAGGGTTTGCGGAAATATGTCCTTTTGTGGGAAAATCATCAAGTCCAAGCAAAACGGTTTCAAGTTCTTAAAGTTCTTGGTTTCAGTCAAAGTTCAGCAGAATTCTTTGGTCCAGGTTACAGAAGATGGCCAATCAAGATGGCCGCTAGCCCATGTGTCCTTTGTTTCAGAGCTTACTTCAGTTCAGCAAAATGGCCACCAGCCATGTGTCCTCTGGCTGGCAGCAGAATGTTCTCATATGGATGGAATGGGAGGACTCCAGCCCGCCTGCTGGCTCTGTGCTTTTGATGAAGCTGGTTTGGGGGTGTGGCAATGCCGGCCCCCTCTGAGTTACCAACAAATGACAGTTCATTCCCTCTGAGAGATTTTAGAGCTAAACTTAGGAATTGCTGTAACTCCTGAACCATACACATTATATTTAGGGGGGTAAGAGATTCATACTTGTTGGAAAATACAGATTAATATGACATCAGACATGGCTTAGCCAGCGGGTCAGGCTCCTGAAAAGATTCATATCTCAATACCCGGATGTGCCATCACAATGAATTTCATATCAACCCGATGGCCAGATTTTACCGAACAAGACTATATGAATATCATAGCTGTGCGATATACGGTTTTCGTATACCGACAGGAAATCCTACCACCCATGCTTTCTTATGGCCCGTGCTCGGTGCCGTTGAGTCTGGAGTGGGAGAAGGTTTTGAATAGCCCCCTGCTGGGATTAGCTTCCTGGCTCTCCAAGTTATGAAAGGCTCAGGCTAATTAACATCTAGGTGTCACCTGGTTCCCAGAACAGAAAAGGGAATTCATGCCTCCATGTTATTCTGCCTTCCACAGGGAATAGGTCCAAGCTAATTAACACCTCCCACCAGGCTCTTACTCAGTTAAGACAAATCCCCCAGCTGTTCCTAGGCAGAGGGAGGCTACACATCAAATCTTGGTTTAACGATTTGTGTTGCAAACCGACCGCAAATGCGTTTTGGCCGACTGGGCGTCGCCCGGCGTCACACCACGCAATACACACTTAACCATTTTCAAGACCATTTTTGCACCAAAAGAAATACAGTCATTATTTCTTAGAAAAGCCCATGGAGTGTCTGAACAGTCAAGAAAAGCCATAAATGTCACCATTCTGAAAACTAGAGACCTGGGCCTACTCAGATATACATATATTTTAACATTTGTACTTATATTTTGTATCATTTGTACTTATGCGGTTTTGCTAAAATCAACAAGGGCGAAAAGGGATAATTTGCATATTCAGAACAAGGGCGAAAAGGGATAATTTGCATATTCAGTAGTAGTGCATTGTGGGTAACCACAAATGTTCACTTATACCTGAATTATTGCAAATTTCCTTCTGTTTTAAGAAGGCAAATTACAACAAGCTTTGCTTTTTTTAGTAGGAGGGCTTTTTGGTTCCTTTTATCCCCCTATACATTCCTAGTAGTTTGGGTCACAGCTGCTTGGTTACTCTGAAAAAAAAACTGCGAAAAAAATGCCATTTTCAAAGTTAAGGTACAATAGTTTGGCACACAAGAAATTCGAATGACTTAGGCCTCAACTCTCAAACACCCTAAATTTTATTCTCTCGCTTGTCACAGTTAAAATGATACCCTATGTACACAGACAGCTTTTTGGCCATGCAATACACTGTTAACCATGAGCAGCATCAGTTGATTTTTCAAGGCCATTGTTTTCACCAAAAGTAATACAGTGATTTTTTCTTAGCAAAGCCCATGGATTGTCTGAACAGTCAAGAGAAGCCATAAATGTCACCATTCTGAAAACTAGAGACCCAGGCCTACTCAGATATACAGTGGCTTGCAAATGTATTCGGCCCCCTTGAAGTTTTCCACATTTTGTCACATTACTGCCACAAACATGAATCAATTGTATTGGAATTCCACGTGTAAGACCAATACAAAGTGGTGTACACAAGTGGAACGAAAATCATACATGATTCCAAACATTTTTACAAATCAATAACTGCAAAGTGGGGTGTGCGTAATTATTCAGCCCCCTTTGGTCTGAGTGCAGTCAGTTGCCCATAGACATTGCCTGATGAGTGCTAATGACTAAATAGAGTGCACCTGTGTGTAATCTAATGTCAGTACAAATACAGCTGCTCTGTGACGGCCTCAGAGGTTGTCTAAGAGAATCTTGGGAGCAACAACACCATGAAGTCCAAAGAACACACCAGACAGGTCAGGGATAAAGTTATTGAGAAATTTAAAGCAGGCTTAGGCTACAAAAAGATTTCCAAAGCCTTGAACATCCCACTGAGCACTGTTCAAGCGATCATTCAGAAACGGAAGGAGTATGGCACAACTGTAAACCTACCAAGACAAGGCCGTCCACCTAAACTCACAGGCTGAACAAGGAGAGCGTTGGTCAGAAATGCAGTCAAGAGGCCCATGGTGACTCTGGACGAGCTGCAGAGATCTACAGCTCAAGTGGGGGAATCTGTCCCATAGGACAACTATTAGTCATGCACTGCACAAAGTTGTCTCTTATGGAAGAGTTACAAGAAGAAAGCCACTGTTAACAGAAAAGCATAAGAAGTCCCGTTTGCAGTTTGCCACAAGCCATGTGGGGGACACAGCAAACATGTGGAAGAAGGTGCTCTGGTCGGATGAGACCAAAATGGAACTTTTGGCCAAAATGCAAAACGCTATGTGTGGCAGAAAACTAACACTGCACATCACTCAGAACACACCATCCCCACTGTCAAATATCGTGGTGGCAGCTTCATGCTCTGGGGTTGCTTCTCATCAGCAGGGACAGGGAAGCTGGTCAGAGTTGATGGGAAGATGGATGGTGCCAAATACACGGCAATCATAGAAGAAAACCTCTTGGAGCCTGCAAAAGACTTAAGACTGGGGCAGAGGTTCACCTTCCAGCAGGACAACGACCCTAAACATAAAGCCAGGGCAACAATGGAATGGTTTAAAACAAAACATATCCATGTGTTAGAATGGCCCAGTCAAAGTCCAGATCTAAATCCAATCAAAAATCTGTGGCAAGATCTGAAAACTGCTGTTCACAAACGCTGTCCATCTAATCTTACTGAGCTGGAGCTGTTTTGCAAAGAAGAATGGGCAAGGATTTCAGTCTCTAGATGTGCAAAGCTGGTAGAGACATACCCTAAAAGACTGGCAGCTGTAATTACAGCAAAAGGTGGTTCTACATAATATTGACTCAGGGGGCTGAATAATTACGCACACCCCACTTTGCAGTTATTGATTTGTAAAAATACTTTTGCAAGCCACTGTACATATATTTTAACATTTGTACTCATGCGGTTTTGCTGTAATTGTACCACAACTTTGAAAATTGTATTTTTTTTTACAGTTGTACACTGGCACAAAAAATAATTAAATTACATAGGCCTCATCTCTCAAACCCCAGAACTTCTATTCTCTCCCTTGTCAGGGCTAAAATCCTAACCTATATACATAATCAGTTAGGTTTTTGGGCACATGACAGACGGTAAACTACCAGTAGCGCAAAAGGCCCTTTTTTTTCACCAAATGTATGGGGCGCTATTCCACTTGAGCAGCGCGCGTCTGCGAGACGCGAGCCGGCTCTTCCAGGTCTGCGGGGAAAGCAGACGAATCCCATCAGCCGTGCCATGCACGGCTACGGGATCCGCAGCCTCCCACGCCGATTTGGATGAAAAAAACGGCCAAATCGCTAGCGGTAGCGATTCGGCTGGCGTTACCATTGCACCCTATTGCAAAGTTTCCCCGTACTATTCACCTGCGGGGAAACACCGCAGATTCGCAACGGTTTCCGCTCAAGTGGAAACACGCCCTAACAATGTAATTCTTTCTTATCAAAGGCCCTGGAGTGACAGAACATTTGATACATTTCATTAATGTTACTATTCTGAAAACTAGAATGGGATCATCCTGTGCATGCGCAGTACGATATTTTCTCCTACTGCGCAAGCGCAATACACTCACGGAGGTGGGAGCATGATTGACACTGCGGGACCAGTGGATCATTCCAGGACGTTGCGGGTACAGGGCGGCTGCAGGGGGCTGGTAGAAGCCCCAGGTAAGTGAAACGCTTTTCAATGTTTAGTTAAGGTTCCCTTTAGGCAGGGAACACACTAGATGCATTTGTGCACGTTTTGCCACGGATGGCAAAACACGCACGATTCTACAGTGCACACGCACCTGCAGCAGCACATGCACGCTCCCGCATGTGCTCTTTAAGGCAGGGAACACACTTGTAGGGCCGTTTGCCCCTGCGATTCCCGGGGCTCCGTCGTTAATGTTTAACGCAAATGTTTTCCCGTGAACATTTATGCATTTGCGGCATCATGTACTTAATGCAAATGTGTGCATAATGCAGAAAAAAGCAGAAAGCTGTGCAATTTAAAAACTCACAAAGGTTAAGGTTCCCTTTAGGCAAGGAACACACTAGACGCATTTGTGCATGCTTTGCCATGGACTGCAAAATGTGCACCCGCACATGCACTTTAAAGAGGAGCTGTTAGGTATAAGGTCTCAGAGAAAATAAACACATATATCAGTAGCTAAATATTGGCTGTACTTACATTACATATGCATTGCACTGTCCACGTTTGGATTTCACAGAATTTGTATATAGTATATGCAGAGATAGATGCTCCTGACAGCTCATGGCAGGCTCCATGTTTTTCTGTCAAATGTGTCGTCATGTCCTGCCTGCTTCCTGATCACAGAAAAGCTGGTACTGAATAACACAGTGTGCAGTGAATATTAATGAGCCATGTGGCTAGGAACAATAGCTGACTCCTGCAGTGTACTCTGCCCGGAGATTTATCAGTGCTACACGCTGGACTGATTACAAGCTGCTGTAACGTCTCATTAGCAGCCGAGGGGAGGGCCCCAGAATGCTTTGCAGTATAGTATGCGGCTTGCGTCCTCTTGGGTCTAATTAGCTTTTCTGATAAGCACACATCAAAGGTAAGAGAGATTTTTATCTTCACTAATGGCTTTCTGGCTTCCTTTTAAACTGTGTAACACAGGAGAATAGAGGTTTAAATTAGCTTCTGCAGCCTGACAGTTACTCTTTAAGGCAGGGAACATACTTGCAGCCAAAAAAACCAGCAGATTTTGGCGGTTAATGGAAAAATCCGTTTACATGATATAAACACCAAATTTTCAGGGTATGTTAAGTAGAACAGTGAGAACAAGAGGCAATTTTTTTTTCAAAAGACCTTATAGTTTTTGAGAAAATCGATTTTAAACACTGGACGTTTTAAAACGTCCATTGGTCCATTAACAGGGAAAAACTGAACGTTTTAATACTAGTGGTGGTCCAGTAGTGGTTAAGGTACTGTTCATAAACTATAATGTTTAAAAGTTTTGGCAGTAGCACAAATGTGTTTTGCAAAATTTGTGGCTTCTTTTTGTGGTGGCAATTTACATTGTTTTTAGATTATTGTACAGAGAGATCAGATGCCCATTAATTTGTTGCATAATTAGCATAAAAACTTAACTGTATCAGAGAAACTAACTTTCACTGTATTTTGGCACTGACACAAAATGATATACTAAGATCATTTCACTAAAGTCATACCATCACAACAGGTGGAGGTGAAAAAAAGTACAGCTGAATTCACAAAACACGGCCAGATGTGCTTGAAATCATTGCTTTCCTGTGCCACCAATTGTTACCTCCAAAGTCAGGCGGCAGGCAGCCAAAATCGCTTTGCATCCAAGTGTGAGGAAAATTATTGTTAAGAATATTGCATTGGCAAAAAACATTCACCAGATCATCAAGAGCTAAAATGTCAGATGTTCAGTTGTGATGTAGAAGGCTTCAGGACATCCAAGAGCATCCAGCAAGGCCATATACCAATATGTATACGCCGTTGGGAAGTTGGGCGCAAGGTGAGCCAAATGACAGCCCACCCTGCTACTGCTCAAATTTCGGGTGTTGTAAAATACTATTTCCCATCTGAGTTAAAATAATTAAGGGTCCGGCGATCGCTGAAACCCCAAATTACCGACGTACCCCATGCAGTATAGCACTAGTGCTATAGCGGTGCCCAAGTCAGGCGCTACGCAGCTGCTGCCGTGCGCTGAAAGTACCTGCTTCGTCCAGCAAGTGCCAGGACAGAGTCAACTACATAACAGTGTTGACAACAGTACACAGCTTGCTCAGTATTTGGTACTGGGGGGAGGGGGGTTGGGGGAGAATGCATCTGGGCGCACAGTGAGGCAAAGACTTTTGGAAAAGGGCCTTGTGTCAAGGCAGACCATTTCTGGTAATGTTGGTGCCCCAGGCAAACTAGATTTTATCTCCCTCCCCCATCTTGTGAATTGAAATATCATTAATTTTCTTTTCAGGCACCGACATCAAATTGATGGGTTATTTGCAGAAATGATATTGTCCCAAACTCACTGAAAACATTCACTATAGTTGTTATGAGGGTGTGTTGCCACCTTATAAAAACTATTATACTGTTGATGTAGAGCCTGGGTTTTTACAGGTTGGACAAAACAAATACATCTTAATTATCCCATCAATAGCACCTGCCATGCCATTAAGGCCTTCTTTATTAAGTTAATCAGCAATGCCCATTTAGTCACATGAACTGGGCACTTAGGTAGAGTAGTTCATAAAGGGTACCTGAGATGAGTTTAAAGAGAATCTGTATTGTTAAAATCACACAAAAGTAAACATACCAGTGCGTTAGGGGACATCTCCTATTACCATCTGTCACAATTTCGCCGCTCCCCGCCGCATTAAAAGTGGTTAAAAACAGTTTTAAAAAGTTTGTTTATAAACAAACAAAATGGCCACCAAAACAAGAAGTAGGTTGATGTACAGTATGTCCACACATAGAAAATACATCCATACACAAGCAGGCTGTATACAGCCTTCCTTTTGAATCTCAAGAGATCATTTGTGTGTTTCTTTCCCCCTGCATCTCTCATGCACTGAAGTTTCAGGCTGCTCTTTTCTTCCTGCAAACAGCTTTGCCCTTGTCTGTAATTTCTCACTATGTGAAAGCCCAGCCAGCTCAGAGGACGATTTATCCAGCTTGTAAAAGATAAGAGAGAAGCTGCTCTAATCTAAATAACACACAGGCAGTGTGCATAGAGGGGCCTGGAAGGGGGAGTTCATAGCAGAACCACAACACTGAAGAACTTGGCAGCCTTCCAGACACAGGCTGACAAGTCTGACAAGAGAGAGATAAGTTGATTTATTACAGAGATGGTGATAGTAAAACGTGCTGCAGTAAGCCAGAACACATTAGAATAGCTTTTGGAACTTGTAGGATGATAAAAAACAGGACGCAATTTTTGTTACGGAGTCTCTTTAAAGAAATGTATACATACCTCGAGCTTCCTCCAGCCCCCTACAGGCTGATCAGTCCCTCAAAGTCCTCCTGTGTCTCCACTCTGTGCCAGCACAGAACTCTCCGGGCGACGCAAACACGATGAGGGGGGGGGGGGGGGGGGTCAGGGCCGCGCATGCGCACTATGCCCTGGCTGGCTGAATTACTGGGACCCATAGTGGAGGATCCAGGTTGTTGAGAAAGCCGGCGAGGGACCAATCAGCCTAAAGGGGGCTAGAGGAAACCCTGGGTATGTATACATTTTTTCTTTTAACTCATCTCAGGTTTTTTATTTCATATTTACGGCCTTTGATCATCCCATTACCTCCCCCTTTTTCCCCACTGGCCCACAAACATCCCCCCTTCCTGTCCCGCCTTATACAGGTAGCCCAGCTCTGGAAGTACTTACTTGACTCATGCGGATACGCGGCTCCAAGCCTCAGACTCATGAGCCGTCTGTTAGTTTCGGGCTTGTCGGCTGCCGGGAGGAGGACTAGCACAGCCAGCATCCATGTCAGGTAATAATCTGCAGCACACGGCACCGCACTGGTCAGAGTGGGTATCAGCCAGGACAGGAGGGCTGCCTCAGCCTGTTGGGTGTTATTTGAGTGATTTGCCGGATTTCATCTTTGTTTTGGCACTCTGTAATATTATAGGGTGTTCACCTGCCATTTTTTTTTCTTTATTGTTTAGGGTTCTCTCAAACATTTCTACTTTAAGTGTAGTCTGAATAGCACCATCAGATTCAAGTCTGAAAATATGTAAAATTATATATATTTTGGGGAGAAAATGCTGCCAGATTACTTGTATTTTGGAGGGAAAACGCTGCCAGATTATGTGTTTATTTGGAAGGAAAATGCTGACAGATTACATGTACTGTATTTTGGGTGAAATGCTGTCAGATTATATGTATATTGCAGGGAAAAAAATGCCAGATTACATGTATTTTGATTTAAAATAAAGTACAGTACAGTAGTAATTTACTCTGAAACTGCAGTAACCTCAGCGCTGAACTGTCTGATTTATTTTGTTTACTGCTACAGAAGCGATCAGCATGGCAGCCAGGTAACTGGCATTGTTTAAAAGGAAATAAATATGGCAGCCTACATATCCCTCTCACTTGAGGTGTCCTTAACAGCTAACAAAGAGGTGTTTGCAGCTTTCATAAGCAAAGCTCATGTTGCTGGAATCATTTACCTTGAGCTTGAAGAATTTCTGGACCTGAGCCATGTCAAAGCTTTGGTCAGCACATAACATGTCACCAGCAATCTGTAAGATACATCACAGAAGAATACAGTTATTGCTTTAGGCAGATTAGAGAACTCTTATGTACTGCTTGTGGCCTTGGCAGGGCTTTGGTTTTGCTTTTAGTACCTACTAAACACAGAGTTTATGCCAGTTTCTAGAAAGTATATTTTCATTTTCATTATATTCCGGAAGCATACTACCATAGTTGGTTGTTTGACCTCCATCAGCAGTCCTACTGTGTGCAGTTGTGCTGGAGTATTACATGGTAAGCTCTACCAATGGAGGAAATTCTATAAGTAGCTCTGTGTAATATGTTGGCTTTTACTAAATGGTAGATTAAAGCACACTTGAAGTAAGAAAAATATGGAGGCTGACACATTAATTTCTTCTCAAAAACTGCTAATTGGCTGGTTGTCCTGCTCATCCGCTGACTCTCATACTTCTTGCTGATCCTCTGCTTCAATATTTTTAGCCATGAAACTTAGAAGAAGCATGCAGAACTGGAGTTTGACTGGATTTTACTGCATGCTTGTTTCAAGTGCAGACAGTACTGCTGTATGAAAGATCAGCAAGTGCAGACAGTACTGCTGTATGAAAGATCAGCAAGTGCAGACAGTACTGCTGTATGAAAGATCAGCAAGTGCAGACAGTACTGCTGTATGAAAGATCAGCAAGTGCAGACAGTACTGCTGTATGAAAGATCAGCAAGTGCAGACAGTACTGCTGTATGAAAGATCAGCAAGTGCAGACAGTACTGCTGTATGAAAGATCAGCAAGTGCAGACAGTACTGCTGTATGAAAGATCAGCAAGTGCAGACAGTACTGCTGTATGAAAGATCAGCAAGTGCAGACAGTACTGCTGTATGAAAGATCAGCAAGTGCAGCTGTGTGAAAAAAATCCGCAGGATGCCAGACAACTGGTATAGTTTAAAAGAAAATAAGTATTGCAGCCTCATAAACTTATGAGTAACATTAATGGTAAAAGTGATATAGAATGTGGTTTATTCACTCCTCTGGGAGAGTAGTGGGATTTACTTTCTATTTAAGTCTCAGGAGAGCTGCAGCTGCATTCCTTTGTCTCATTTGCATACATAAAAGCTCTCATTTATTAGCTCTTGCAATGCAAAAAAAAAAAAAAAAAAGGCTAGGGCCCCATTACATCTTAATCCATCTCTGAATTTTAGCAATTCAAAAAGTGAAATTCATATGTTATAGATTCATTACAGACATAGTAAAATGTACTTCAAGTTTTTATTTCTTTTCATTACACTGATTATGACTTGCAACTAATGACATGCTCAGCCCAAGAATCATTATCTCTGAAAATGTTTATATTGTGAAAAGTTGGCCTGCTGAAAGGCACCCCCATAGAAAATTTGTATAATGCAGGGGAGGACTGGGACCTTTTGGACTGGAGGGAAAACACCAACTAGAGGCCCATTTTCAAGGCAGCCCCAGCCCAAATGACATCACACACGTGCCCCACGTGCTATATGCCGGTAGTCAGCTAACGTTAACGTAATGTATCCATGCGCACCATGCACATACACTAGCATAAGCTGTGTGCATGCTGACAAAAAACACAAACGGGAAGGAGAGAGTGCACCGAATTAAGACCCTTGTGCAATTGGTATGATGCGCTATCTGTCCCAGGAGAGGACGTCAGAATGTGTGCTCCTGATCCCCAGATAGGTTTAATGCAATGAATGTTTGCATGTCTGCACTATGCATGTTACAGGGCTAAAATGAGGACACCTACGATTACCTGGGTACTTCTCCGCAGTGTAGGTGACTAAGCAAGAGAATGCATTCTTTTGTGAACTAAGACCCCAGCTTTTAACTTAGCTGTAGGCAGGGCCGGCGCTACCATAGAGGCAAAGGGGCAATTGCCCCAGGGCCCCAGAGCTTGTAGGGGCCCCCAGTGGCTACAAGAGGAAAAAAAAAATTTCAAATCGACCTTATAGTTTTTGAGAAAATCGATTTTAAAGTTTCAAAGGAAAGAAAATACACATTTAAAAACCTGCCGAATTTAATGGTTAATAGCAAATCCACCTTAAATGCTACAAACCCTAAATTTGCAGGATATGTTAAGGAGATCATTGGGAATAAGAGGAAAAAAACTATTTTTCAAAAAGACTTTATAGTTTTTGAGAAAATCGATTTTAAAGTTTCGAAGGAAAAAAGTATACTTTTAAATGCGGTAAATGTCACTTTTAGTAGCAAACGGTAGTGTAATTTTACATGCATCAAAAGAAAGAGCAATAAATTTCCTGACGGGGTTTCCTGGGGGTCCATACGCAGCCGCAGCACTTTGGCCAGGGATCGTTATACAGCCGCAATATGGCTGCATGAAGATCCCTGGCATTTTTTCCTATTTTCCCAATTTTTTTTTTAAGTTTAGAGTGTGGGAATTAAAAAAAAAAAATAATTATGTGGGGTCCCCCCTCCTGAAACTTTTTAACCCCTTGTCCCCCATGCAGTCTGGGGTAGCCAGAATGTGGAGCTCCGACCGATTGGGGCTTCACACCCTGATTATACCAGCTGCAAAAAAATGTCCCTTAATGCCGCTTTTTGTTCCGGGGTATCTGTTGGGGGGAGCCCCCCAGGTTTATTTTGCCCTGGGGCCCCATTGTTGCTTAAACCGGCCCTGGCTGTAGGGATAACAGCTGTTCCTGGATGAGTGAATCTATGATGCGCTATCTGTCCCAGGAGAGGTTTGCATGTATGCATTATGCATGTTACAGGTCTAGAGTTAGGACACTAACTTCTGCGCAGTGCAGGTGACTAAGCAAGAGAATGCATTATTTTGTGAAGACTTCGGCTTTTAACTTAGCTGTGGGATAACAGTGGTGCATGGATGAGAGAATCTTTGAATGCATTTGTTTGAACATTTGCAAGCAAATGTGCAAAGGGTTCATTTTTTGATCAGAGAGAGATCAGTCTCTGTATGGGCACCTTACGTCTCTGCATGCAATCTTCTTAATCAAATACTTTGGACAGGAGCAGATGAAGCTTCCTGTGGCAGTGGGTAAATCTTTGCATTGTCGAGGGGGTGGAGCTTCTCGCAACCAGGAGCGGATTTTCGCAGAGCTGAAGGGGGCACCTCTTAAAAATAAAGAAGGGGGGGTGGCTGAGCACCCAGAGCCCCCCTCCCTGCACTTCTATGGCGGTTTGCTTGTTTAGCAGTAGTTTTTCTACTTTTGTTCTCCCTGGTGAGTGATGTGGCTCAGCCTGGCAGTGGCACAGTGTGCTGCTGATGTCTTAAATGTGGTTGGCTGTCACTTTCCATTTTCCAGCTGCTTCTCCTGGTAGGTCTGTCCCCTCCACACTATCCCTCTCTCACTCTCTGGCAGTCTCTGCATCCCCTCCTTTTCTCTGTCTCCCATGTGTAGATGGAGGGGAGGGAGCACAGCCACTACTGTATTACTCTGTTCCAGGCTGCTGGCTGGATCTAAAAATGAATTGTCAGTTGGGAACAGGCAAGATGAATGCGCAGGTGCACTTCCACCTGCCTGCCTCTCTGCAATGAGGGTGAGGGGATTGTTCAGGGTCAGGTGTGCTGGCAATTGTGGCTGGGCCACATAAATGGCAATAGGTAAATAGGCAAAAGGGGGGAAAAAAAGCCAGGACCAGCAGGCCTCCTTGTGGCTGCGGGCTCCATAGCAGCTGCTATGCCTGCTATGGTGATCCCTATGCCACTCCAAAAGCTACCTGAATTCCCCCCCTCCAAAAAATAAATAAATTACAAACCAGTCATCAGAATAGTTTTTGCAATTGCTAGAACTAAAATAAACTTGCTACAAAAATGCCAGGAATGGCTGCTGAAATCACTTTACAAAACACCAGCAAAATTACTGAGCGAATGTGACCAGCGATCTGTAGACAAGACAAACATTAATATTGCACGTTTCTCCTGGCAAGGTGAAAGCACTTGAACTGCAGCACCTAGGGCATGCTAACTAGGGCATGCTCAGTAGGCAACAGCAGTTTTAGGGAGTCTAGCCCAAGAACTCCTAACTGAAAAGGAAGAGCCGAGATTCGAACCCAGGTCAACTGTGTCAGAGGCAGAGCCCTTAATCATTACACTATCCAGCCACTTTATTACACTTTCCAGTCACTCCTGGATAGTGGGCCCAAACCTTAGTGTCCATTACACACATGCTTAACGCCCATAGATACATTTTTAGTGCCTCTGCAAAGTGTGCACAGGTGTCCACTGATGTCCATCAATGGCTCAGTTGCGTTTAGACACTTCGGAAGCCCATAATAATTTGCTTTTATCTCTTGCTTCAGGTGCTGGCACGTAGTTGAACAGTGTATTTGTATTAAGACTGGTACACACCTTGAGTTTTGATTAACCAATTTTACCACCTCCATATAGTATGAGGGTCAACAGAGTTTTGAATACTATGAACAGATTGTGTAGGTAAACTCTCATACTACATGGGGGTTGTATTAATGGTCAGTAATAAGTCAAAATTGAATGTTTGTGCCAGGCTTAAGAGAAGGTCAACCAATATACTGTAATTATGACTGTTTTAAAGAAACTCGTGAGTCTTAAATAATTATTAAAGCTTTTATTACTGTAAAGCACTATAGATAGTGCTAAACCGCCGCATCCCAATGAGGGGTTTATACCCCCAAATCCACTCTTAAAATTTGAGGGGATCGCTTCCTGATGAGGCAGAGCTTAGAGCTGTAGCTCTGCCTCTTAGTGTGTCAATCTCCGCTGATTGCCGCCTCTCCCAATCTGCCTTCACTGAGAGGGGCGGGGAGAGGCGGAGATCTGCGGGCAGATTGACGCGCATGGAGGCAGAGCTACAGCTCAAAGCTCTGCCTCCGTGAGCAGCAAAATCCACGACCAAAGAAAATCGAGGATTTTGTAGAGGGGATTTGGGGGTATAAACCCCTCGTTCTGCCTCGGGGATGCAGCAGTTTAACACTATCTATAGTGCTTTACAGTAATAAAAGCTTTAATAATGATTTAAGAGTCTCTTTAAATTCCCATTATTGCAAGTGTGTATGGGTCCTTAGAAAGGTTAAGGTTGAATTTTTTTGCAGAAGGTTGCTTCTATGTTAGCAGTCTTTCAGCAGAGAGAAATATGTTCCCAAATATATTACTCGGCTGCTGATTTGTAGGAGTAAACACAGTTGAAAAAGGCTGCCTAGTAAAGTTCCATTCTCTTCAATACAGACAATCAGATTAAAGTTTCAACAATAGAACTCAATCTACTAAAATTCTCCATAAGGTATTAATAAAAACAAACAAAGAGGCGTCTGAAAATCTCTTGTAGTAATCCCCTGGAAATTGTCACCAGATGCCTAAATGGTGGAAAAGATGCAACATTAACCCTTTATCTGCAATGTCACACTTGGACAGAGCCTGAATTTTGAATAATGAATTTGGATGCTGAGGAGGACTTAAGTGTGTGCACCAGCATGCACCACAGGGTGTTATGTGCGGTGACTGGAAAGCGTGAGATGGAAGGCAGGCGAGAAAAGATATAAGCGGCTGATTAGGCACAAGGAGGTGCCAGGAGGGAGGACAACAGCTCCAGATGACATGGTATAATCTTTAAACTGCCTTTGATTGGACAATTGCATGTCCGGCCATGATATCATCTCTGAGATAATGCAGCCCAGCACAGAAGGAAAATTCCATTCTGCTTTCTGGAAGCCTTTCCCAGGGAAGTCATAAGAAAAATATTAAATAGAGATAGAAAGAAAATAAATGTATTTTCAAGGGCCGTTTGGCACAATTGCCAACTCCCAGCTTTCATTAGGCGTAGAAACGATATGGCCAACAGGGTCAACACAAGAATTCCGAACAAGAAGCACCATTTTATACTGAGCTTTGTAGAATAACAACGTCTCTCACTCTAACAGACACATGCACACTAATACAGTTCTACCATTAATAGTTTTAATCTACTAATCAAAGCAAGTGTCCAAATTAAATCAGCAACTCTCCTGTAAAGTGAAATTACAGTGGCTATTAAAGAATGTATTCTCCTGTTTAACTGAACTTAAAAAAAAAAAAATAATAGTGTTTTGATAAAATCTGTTTTATTTATTTAAAGGAATACTTAAGTGTCCTAAAAAAATGACTTGTACTCACCCGGGGCTCCCCTCAGCCCCCTGCAGCTGAACGGTGCCCTCGCCGTGTCTCTCCGATGCAGCTGGACTCGCCGGCGGCCACTTCCGATTCGGCCGTCACCGGCCGACAGGCTGGGAATGCGGCTGATTAGCCGCGTTCCCGGCCGCAATAGCATTAAAGAAGGCGCTATTGCAGCCGGGAACGCGGCTAATCAGCCGCGTTCCCAGCCTGTCGGCCGGTGACGGCGAAGCCGGAAGTGGCCGCCGGCGAGTGCAGCTGCATCGGAGAGACACGGCGGGGGCACCGTTCAGCTGCAGGGGGCTGAGGGGAGCCCCGGGTGAGTACAAGTCATTTTTTTTAGGACACTTAAGTTTTCCTTTAATGCATAAAACAGAAAATTACATTTGTAAAAAATATTCATGATTTTAAATGTTCATGAATCATGTACTCACCACCATGATGTCGTCATTTAGCTTCTTACTGGAAATGGCAAGCTCCAGATCAGCCACAGCACCGAGCTTCATCTCATATGTTGTAGTACCATCGTTAATAATATTATCCACTGGAAAATCATGGGCAGTTGCCCAGCGCTCGTAGTGCTTGTACCTGATAAAGATAGTGATGTCACTAAAGACAGGTAAAGTGTATCTGAACTGACGTGTGACTAATGCTGGGGATACACGGTACGTTTCTGTACCGTGTATCGACCAGCTGATCTGGGCAGCTGATAATATTCAGCTGGCCCGATCATGCCGCTCGACCCGCGCCCGCTCAATTCCCGCCAGCGCACAATGGCAGGGAATCGAACGATAATGAGAAAGCGCCGGCGGGGACGAGCGGCAATCGATCCACGCGCACACGAGCGGGGATGCGCCGGCATCCGGCGCACAAAACGAGCCGTGTATGCACGGCATTAGGGCCTGATGCACTAAACTCCTGTAAAGTTGCCATGCGCAGGGAGCATGGCAAAAAGCAATTTTACAGTTACTAGTGCACGGGGAGCACTGGCCATGAACCCATTAGTGCCACATGAGTTACCAGTTTAACACTGCGTGAAGATGCACATAACGCTAATCGGAACAGGCAAAAATGGCACACAGTGCCAACAGTATAAAAGTGTCGCTGCAGTAATGTACATAAAACAATATTTATCGTTTTAGATTTTAACAAAATGTTAGGCAGCAGGGATAGGGGAGAGAGGCAGCGGGACACTAGGCAGCGGGGTGGAGGGAGTAGGATTAGGTGGAGGGAGGATTAGGTAGCATTGGTATACATTACCTTTTCCCGGCCGGTGATTGCTCCTTTACTTCTGTTAGTTTGCTGTAGTCCTGCATCCAGCCAATCACCATGCGGCTTCAGTTTCCACATGGTGATTGGCTGGATGCAGGACTCCTGCAAGCTAACTATGAATTGAGGGAGCGATCGCCGGCCGGGACAAGGTAATGTATACCAATGCTACCTAATACTCCCTCCACCTAATCCTACTCCCTCCACCCCGCTGCCTAGTTTCCCACTGCCTCTCCACCCCGACCCTCGCTGCCTCACTAGCCACCCTGCATTTTTGAATGGCGCACCGTTCTGCTTATGTTTTATAAAATGCTATTTACCATTTTAATGTATTTACATTAAAATGGTAAATAGCGTGTTATGATCAGTCGGAACGGTGCAGCATTTTTCACTCTGCGCCATTTTTAACTGTATGCAACGCTAATGGGTTAAAGGGACCCTGAGCACTGGGTAAAAAATATTGACTTACCCGGGGCTTCCTCCAGCCCAGCGTAGGCTGCAAGGTCCCCTGTTGTCCTCCTGGATCCTCTCCCCGTCCCGGCTGGCGGTTCCGTGATCAGACAAATTCTATACGAAGTTGTCTGGTCTGCTTCTCTGTTCCTTAATTAGGGTCCTTACGCCGGCAGGCTACGGGTCATCAAGGCGGCCGGCGTGAGAGTATTGCGCATGCGTTGTTCAATATTAGAGAACCGGCCGGCTACGGGTCATCACGGCGGCCGGCATGAGAGTCCTGCGCATGCGCGGTTCAATATTAGAGAACCGCGCATGTGCAGGACTCTCACGCTGGCCAGCATGATGATGCATAGCTGGCAGGCGTGAGGACGCTAATTAAGGAAGAGGAAAGCAGACATGACGACTTTCAGGCCGAAGTCGTCTGATCACGGAACCGCTGGCCGGGAGAGGAGCCAGGAGGACATCAGGGGACCTTGCGGCCTATGCTGGGCTGGAGGAAGCCACAAGTAAGTCAATATTTCATTTTTTTACCCAGTGTTCAGGGTCCCTTTAATGGGCTGTGCTCCCGCTATGTTAGTAATGGTAAAATTGCAGAGCCTGCGCACGGCAGTTTTACCAGTGTAGTGCATCAGGCCCATGGTGAGATAAATATGGGTACATATAAGTCTGATAACCTAATCTAATCTACTAATAACCTAATCTACACAGGTGCATGGATGAAACATGTTCTACGCCTGCGCAGACATTGAACTCTGTCTATATAAAGGAAGGAAAATGCTTTCGAGTTGGGACTCTCCAAGGACAAGCAGACATGCCGTCTGTGTCACCAGGTATTTCCCCTCCGAGGTCGCTGAGGTCCCCCGATGCTACAATACTTGGTAAGAATATTGGTGCTCACTAATTAATCACTCAAATACAATGTAACTATGATTCTGCAAGCCTAGATAATTATTATAACAGGATTGTAGCTCAATAAATATTTTTTTTTTTCAAAAACAATTTTTATTTTCAATTATAAAAGACAATACAATTAACAACAACACCACCCATACCTCCTCCCTATCCCACCCCCCTTCCCAGTCGGTTCCAATCGAGGTAAGTATGTTGTCCACAGTACATAGACATATTAATGTACAGTTTCAGCAGGTATTAGCAGTCAGAGTTATAGCTTTATATCACACGAGCAAGTTAGGAAAACTTCACAAATCCAATTTAAATTTGGAGAGCCATTTGGTCCATATCTTGTAGAACTTCTTTTGTGAGCCTCTGTTAACATATACCCCTTTATATATGGGCAAGTCTCTATTAATAGATTGGGTTAATGCTTCCAGGGTAGGAGGATCTGTGGACTTCCAGCACAGGGCAATTTGTCTTCGAGCATAAAATAACAGTGTTCTAGCCAGTAATAATTTTTTCTCTGAAAGGACTTTAGTGCCAAATATATTAAGCAACATGCTTTTGGATGTAGAGGGAATGGCTGGACTAACTATTTCAAAAAGTAGGGCGTGTACATTATCCCAGTAGTGTTTGATCTTGGGGCATAACCAGAAAATGTGCATAAAGTTGGCACTGGAGTCCTTGCATCTCCAGCAACTGTCCTGATTGTCAGGGCTAATTTTGGACAATTTATATGTGGTAAGGTATACCTGGTATAGATATTTGAGCGCTGACAACTTATGTCGAGCTGCTATTGGAGTGGAAATGAACATAGATACAGCGTCGTTCCATTCAGTGTCAGTAAGGTCTAGCAATTCTCTCTTCCACAGCATGTATGGTTTGGCTTTACAGGAGTTATTAGTATTAATAAGGGTGTTATAACTAAGAGAGATGAGACCCGTTTGGTTAGTGTGTGATAAAATCTCTTCGATAGGGCGAGACTGCACGATAAGTGCTGGAGAGGCAAATTGGGCATGGAATGCATGCCTGATTTGGAGGTACCGGAAATACATTGAGTTAGGGAGTGAGAATTGTTGTTTGAGCGCATCAAATTGCTTGAGCTCACTGCCATCCACTATATCCCTAAGTTTTGTTATACCTTTATTAGCCCAGATTGACAGATCAGGAATGGTTAAGAATTCAATGAGTTTAGCATTGTTCCATAATGGAGTAGCAGCACGGTGGCATAGTGGTTAGCTCTCTCGCCTTGCAGCGCTGAGTCCCTGGTTCGAATCCCAGCCAGGGCACTATCTGCAAAGAGTTTGTATGTTCTCTCCGTGTCTGCGTGGGTTTCCTCCGGGCACTCCGGTTTCCTCTCACATTCCAAAAACATACGGATAAGTTAATTGGCTCCCCCTAAAATTGGCCTTAGACTACAGTACTTACATAATATAGACATATAGCAATGGTAGGGATTAGATTGTGAGCTCCTTTGAGGGACAGTTAGTGACATATATACAGTGCTGTGAAAAACTATTTGCCCCCTTCCTGATCTCTTATTATTTTGCATGTTTGTCACACTTAAATGTTTCTGCTCATCAAAAACCATTAACTATGAGTCAAAGATAACATAATTGAACACAAAATGCAGTTTTAAATGATGGTTTTTATTATTTAGTAAGAAAAAAACTCCAAATCTACATGGCCCCGTGTGAAAAAGTGATTGCCCCCCTTGTTAAAAAATAACTTAACTGTGGTTTATCACACCTGAGTTCACTTTCTGTAGTCACCAACAGGCCTGATTACTGCCACACCTGTTTCAATCAAGAAATCACTTAAATAGGGGCTATCTGACACAGAGAAGTAGACCAAAAGCACCTCAAAAGCTAGACATCATGCCAAGATCCAAAGAAATTCAGGAGCAAATGAGAACAAAAGTAATTGAGATCTATCAGTTTGGTAAAAGTTATAAAGCCATTTCTAAAGCTTTGGGACTCCAGCAAACCACAGTGAGAGCCATTATCCACAAATGGCAAAAACATGGAACAGTGATAAACCTTCCCAAGAGTGGTCGGCCGACCAAAATTACCCCAAGAGCGCAGAGAAAACGTATCCGACACGCCACAAAAGACCCCAGGACAACATCTAAAGCACTGCAGGCCTCACTTGCCTCAATTAAGGTCAGTTTTCACGACTCCACCATAAGAAAGAGACTGGGCAAAAACGGCCTGCATGACAGATATCCAAGGCGCAAACCACTTTTAAGCAAAAAAAAATTAAGGCTCGTCTCAATTTTGCTAAAAATACATCTCAATGATTGCCAAGACTTTTGGGAAAATACCTTGTGGACCGACGAGACAAAAGTTGAACTTTTTGGAAAGTGCGTGTCCTGTTACATCTGGTGTAGAAGTAACACAGCATTTCAGCAAAAGAACATCATACCAGCAGTAAAATATGGTGGTGGTAGTGTGATGGTCTGGGGATGTTTTGCTGCTTCAGGACCTGGAAGGCTTGCTGTGATAGATGGAACCATGAATTCTACTGTCTACCAAAAAATCCTGAAGGAGAATGTCCGGCCATCTGTTCGTCATCTCAAGCTGAAGCGATCTTGGGTGCTGCAGCAGGACAATGACCCAAAACACACCTGCAAATCCTCCTCTGAATGGTTGAAGAAAAACAAAATGAAGACTTTGGAGTGGCCTAGTCAAAGTCCTGACCTGAATCCTATTGAGATGCTGTGGCATGAACTTAAAAAGGTGGTTCATGCTAGAAAACCCTCAAATAAAGCTGAATTACAACAATTCTGCAAAGATGATTGGGCCAAAATTCCTCCAGAGCGCTGTAAAAGACTCATTGCAAGTTATCGCAAACGCTTGATTGCAGTTATTGCTGCTAAGGGTGGCCCAACCAGTTATTAGGTTCAGGGGGCAATTTCTTTTTCACACAGGGCCATGTAGGTTTTGAGGTTTTTTTCTCACTAAATAATAAAAACCATCATTTAAAACTGCATTTTGTGTTCAACTATGTTATCTTTGACTAATAGTTAACGGTTTTTGATGCGCAGAAACATTTAAGTGTGACAAACATGCAAAAGAATAAGAAATCAGGAAGGGGGCAAATAGTTTTTCACAGCACTGTATACTGTACAGCGCTGCGTAATATGTTGGCGCTATAAAAATACTAAATAATAATAATAATAATAATAATAATAATGGAGTAACCGGTGACCATTGGCCCTCGTTGGAGGTAAACCGACCAGCTTCTTCCCATATTTGGACTGTGGTAACCATGGGTGGGGTAAGATTAGCGCAGGCTTTAGATCCCCTGAAGGGTAAGCTAGCTAGAGCTAATGGCGAGCCTATAATCTCTGGCTCTAGTGCAGAGGCCGGGTTGTAGGAGGACTGTTTAAACCACCAGTAGCTCAAAAAATATTACTATATTACTATTGAACCTTTCCTCATGTTTTGCTGTAATTAAAGCGGAATATAACCCTGCATTTCAACTTTGCTCTAAAACATTATTTACAGTATATTATATGCAACCAGCATTTTTTTTTACTAGACCAGCATTGGAAGGGTTACACAGGGCTTTAAAGTTCCTGGAGATGTCTGCAGACGCATCCGAAGCTGACATAGATACATTTATGTAAACAAAATGTATCTAAGTGTTGAATGTGACTCATCTCTCTGACTGAGAAGGAGTTGGAGGACAGCCAAAGAGTGTGTAACATTTCTCAATAGATACATATAACTAAATAGAATGTAACAATCTGAACTTCTGCATATCTCTCCACGGAACTTTAAACCTCTGTGTTTAACCCTTCCAATGCTGGTCTAGTAAAAAAAAAAATGCTTTTTGCATATAATATGCTGTAAATAATGTTTTAGAGCAAAGTTGAAATGCAGGGTTATATTCCGCTTTAATTTTACCCACTACGGTGGTGAGCGAAGTTAGAGGGTTTAAAAACCCTTCCCGTGAGGGAAACAGGAGGCGGCATGAAACAGCCTACACATGGCACCCCTGCCAACACATAATTGCATTATTATGATAAATTATGTCTTTTTTAGGATAGAACATATAGTACACCTAACACCACTGTATATCTGGCTTCACTAGGAAGGGAGGCTATATTGGGGAATAGGCCACCTAATACTGGGGGCACATCTGGCGATATTGGGGAGGGGGGCTACCCAATACTGGAGGCACATTTGCTATCTATGCTGCGCTGAGACAGCAATCTTCCAGGTGAGGGTGGGTTGCAATCTGTAATCTCCTAGAAGCGCTCACTCAGATCCAGAGTCAAAATCTGTTAGAGAGAGAGTGTTACATATCTACATTCGGGGCAACTCTTAACTAATCCATAAATAAAAATATGTAATTGATGCAGAATTGAATCAACCTTAACTATTATGGTGGAACGTAAGCATAATTACTTGTCTGCGTTGGTCACCAGGTAAACCTCACTGAAGAGCTGTCTCCTGCATTTAAAAAAACAACAACAAAAAAGTATAAAGTTAAAATTCCACTGCTTTTAATGAAAATCAGTTTTTGCTATATAAGCAAGATTCGACCATCAGATAGACTTCTGTCAGATGCCTGTCAAGTCGATTCAGGAATCTATTTGGTGTGTGCCACACACTAGGAACAGATTTCCAATAGATTTCAGAATGAAATCTATTGGAAATATATATAAATGCATTATTGGACCAATAGATCCGATGCAACTCTATGGGCCATCGATCTTCTGCCAGCAGCAGATCGACCTCGATTTTCCATCCTGTCAGATACTGTAGTGTAGATAAAATCGATCGAAATCAGCCGCAAATCGATCAATTGGCTGATTTGATGGAATTGATTTCCGATTGATGGCTGAAATCGACCAGTGTATAGGCCCCTTAAAGCAGTAGGATCAGCCATACTATGCCAGGGAAAAAAAACACATATATAAGTAGATAAATACTTGATCTACTTACATAACACATGTATTATACTGGCCACGTTTTGATTTCAATGAATGTTAAATGGTAAATGACGAGAATTCTGTTCCTGGTGGGGGCCATGTCTTTTGCCCACAGTTAAGTTAAGTCTAAAAGAAGAGATTTGGTCCGCTTCAAGTCACTCCAATGATTTATTTGGGACTTATCCCAGGGCAGCCACAGCAAACTCAGCTAACATGTTTCGGACCTGCAATGGTCCTTAATCATAGCATGGTTATGGCAAAAACATCACAGGTTAAAAAGGGCATGACAGGGGGAGTGGTTGGTCCAGAGCCACCCGTAAAGGGGGTGGAGCCGGCCAAAATACAACCTTGTTCCCTCCGTCATGTTACAAATGCATAAAATATAAAATGTAATATAAGAAACAACGAGGTATAAAAAATGTGAAAAGGTTTGAGTAACCTGAGAGGAGAACACCAAATAGAAAATTATTTTGTTGGAAATACCTCGATACTGCAATTGAACCATAAATAGTATGTATAAATACTAGCGTACCAAAAAAGTATAACATGGACATAAAATGAAATGTCATACGCCCCCACACACCATTTTGAGGTATTTGACACTCTGTTAGATGTGAATAGGTTCATTAGGTCCATTCTCCTGAAAAAGTATTTCAACCAAGATGAGAGCTCCATTGAGATGGGAGAGGTTCTTTCCCCTGTGGTGGCTTTTCCCGACATTGGGACCTTCCAGGATACCAAAGCCAGGTGGACATTAGATTCCCTGATGGCAGATGGTTCGGGATTGGTCTCCATGTCGGATGTACGGCCCCCCGGGATTAAGAACCCTGACTTTTATCCCCTCACAGCTAGGAGCTCTCCAGTTGAGATCTTTCAGGACCTAGTCGAAAAAGAACTTGTCAATATAGCCAGTGCACATCAAAGACGGCAGCGGAACAATTTGACCAAAACTGAACAGATGGCCCTTAAGAATCTGCAGGCCAATGATAAAATTGTTATACGCAACGCAGACAAGGGGGGGGCAGTTGTCATTTTAAATAAGGTAGATTATCAAGCGGAGGCTTTGAGACAGCTCCATGATGAGACAACATACACGTGCCTCTCAGCTGACCCCACCCCTGTTTTTCAGGCCCAGCTTTTTGGTCTTTTGAGTTATGGTGAAAGTTTGGGAGTATTGAACCATAAACTTGTTGAATATTTAGGTATTAAGCATCCCATTGTTCCCATCTTTCACCATCTCCCCAAGATCCATAAGCCGGGCGCTCCCCCGAATCGGCTCTCTGGGGGAGCGTCTAAGCGATTGGGTCGATTCTGTATTGCAACCCCTTGTTAAGAGGTTACCAGGATACATTAAGGATACAAAACACCTTTTGTCGAGTCTGGATGGGGTAGAGTGGGAAGCGAACTATAGCTGGATTGCTATTGATGTGAAGTCTTTATATTCCTGCATCCCCCATCATTTGGCCCTTATGGCTCTCCAATTTCATCTGGAAAAGTATTCAACCTATACCTCTGACTTAAGGATTTTCATATGTGCTGCAGTCGAATACCTCCTGACCCGCAACTATTTTATGTTTGACGGCAGCTTTTACCTCCAGAGGTGTGGAGCCTCCATGGGTGCGAAATTCTCCCCATCCCTGGCGAATTTATTCATGGGATGGTGGGAGGAGTTCCACATCTTTGGGGGTGACGGCCGTCTTTTTGGGTGCGTTGCGTGGTACGGGAGGTATATCGATGACTTGCTGGTTATTTGGAAAGGGGAGCAAGAGGAAGCCCAGGAGTTTGTTGCCTCTCTTAATGACAATGCCTGCAATCTCAAGTTTACGTACACATGGCAGGATAAAAGTGTTGACTATTTGGATGTCACCCTGGTGGGAGACATAATTTCCAAATCCATCAGGACACGTACGTATAGAAAAGCTTGTGCAGGTAACTCGACTCTGAGGGCAGGAAGTTGTCACCCCGAGCACACGATCCGTGCCATTCCGGTGGGCGAATTCATTCGGGCCCGCCGGAATTGTTCGGATCCAGAGACTCTGGAGGAGGAATTTGTGGAGGTTGGGAGGCGTCTATTGGAGAGAGGTTATCCACATTGGATGATAGAGAGAGGCAAGAGGCGAGCCCTCTCTATTCCTCGGTCCAAATTGGTACGGGACAACACGTCTGTACGTACCTCTGGGGGAGGCCCCTTTTTTGTCACTACCTATAGTTCGGAATACACCAAGGTTGTTCAGACTATTAAGAAATATCTCCCGGTTTTGGAGGGATATGATGCTTTGCGGCCTCTCCTTCTGAATGGCGTTAAATTTGCCAGTCGTCGGGCCCCGACTCTGGGCAGTCTCCTGTCACCCAGTCTTTTTGCCTCTGTCCCACAGACCTCCACCTGGCTATCTCTGAAGGGCTCATACAAATGTGCTGTTTCAACCTGTCGTTATTGCTCTGTGCATGACCAGACCCGCACCATTCGATCACGCACCACTGGGACTTGTTTTTCCATGAAACATTTTATTAACTGTGGGACAAAAAACGTTATATATTTGGTGACGTGTACAGCATGCTCATTGCAGTACGTGGGTTGTACCACCAGACCCCTTAGAGCTAGAATTTCAGAGCACTTTCTGGGGGCAGGATGGTCTACCACGCATATATCTAATGTGGCCAAACACTTTAGAAGTGTTCATGGAGGTGACATGTCCTCTTTCTCTTTCCAGGGTATAGAGAGGGTATTTTTGCCCAAGAGAGGAGGGGATCTACAAGCCCTAATAAAGAAGCGAGAGGCATTCTGGATCTTTCGCATGAAGACAAGAGCCCCATGGGGCCTAAATGCGAGATGGGATTTGGCACTTATCACAAGTTAGCTGCTTACCTTTTTGGGTTGATACAATCTTCCCTCCCCCCAATTGTCTGGGGTTCCTGTCCTGTTCTTGTCCTTTTCATTTTATGTCCATGTTATACTTTTTTGGTACGCTAGTATTTATACATACTATTTATGGTTCAATTGCAGTATCGAGGTATTTCCAACAAAATAATTTTCTATTTGGTGTTCTCCTCTCAGGTTACTCAAACCTTTTCACATTTTTTATACCTCGTTGTTTCTTATATTACATTTTATATTTTATGCATTTGTAACATGACGGAGGGAACAAGGTTGTATTTTGGCCGGCTCCACCCCCTTTACGGGTGGCTCTGGACCAACCACTCCCCCTGTCATGCCCTTTTTAACCTGTGATGTTTTTGCCATAACCATGCTATGATTAAGGACCATTGCAGGTCCGAAACATGTTAGCTGAGTTTGCTGTGGCTGCCCTGGGATAAGTCCCAAATAAATCATTGGAGTGACTTGAAGCGGACCAAATCTCTTCTTTTCTACCTTGATCTGTGGGCTGGTTGCCCAGGTCCAGCTCGGTTCACACTACGAGTGTAGCGGTATATCCACCTTGTCCATTAAGTTAAGTCTAACTCGTGATGTCATTTCTGCCCTTTACTTTTTTTCTTGTCTCCTCCAATCGCTGAGTCACCTCAGCCTTGCTTGTAAACACAAGTGAGCAGGGGATTAGGTTTCAGATAAGCAGCTGGGAGGGAAATAAAGGGAAGAGGAGGAATAGATTATAGATAAAAAGAACCCCCAGCATGCAATTCTTTGAGATGACTACTAAAGGGCCAGTGCTCCTTAAATATGTGATAACTCCAAATCATAAGAGCAGAAAAAGTTTTGAAAGTTTTAAATGCAGGCTTAGCATCTTTATCACTTAATACACTCAGACCAGTTGCTGTTGAAATTTGATTTTTATGGTGATGATACCGCTTTAAAGAGAACCAGAGACGAAGCATCCTCATGTATTTTATTACATTTATCAGTGGGAACATGACAGTAAACACCTACCCTGCTTTTAGTTTCATTCGTATCTGCTTAATTAGTCAACTATCTGCTGTGATAAGAATCCCCGACTGGCTCAGTTTAGGTTTGACCTGGAATCATTATAGCTGAGTCACTCTTCTGTGGAGTCTTTTCAAGCCCAAGCCTGTCACCTCCTGGCTCAGATTTCCTGCTTTGCATACTGAGAGCTGTGATGACATTGGAGGGGCTGCTGCTGCTGAGAGAGAATCTCTGAAACAGACACGTGTGGCAATATGATCTGTGTGCACTTTGTCTACATAGATACTGATGATGACTGCAGTTTCATTTCTATGAGAGACACTTCCTACAGGCAGCTGCACATCATACCAAAATGAAAGCACACAGATGAAAGGCTACAGCCTTACTCATATAGCCTAGACAGCAGCCTAGTCTCGTATAGCCTAGACAGCACATCCAGAAATACTCATAACCCGGAAGCAGAAGGGATTTGAGCCGGCGGCCATATTTGATTTTTCCTGGCGCAATAATGGATAAAAAACACTAAAAAATGCACACCAGATTGACGAAATTATCAGGTAGAGCATTTATTCTTTACAAGCTATCGACTGATATGTTTATTTTGTGTGAAACGTTCATCTCTGGATCCCTTTAACATTGTTTTTTAGAACTTATACAAAACCTTTCTGCAGTTGAATGCTAGATGAGAGTGTCAGCCAATTGCAGTTGCTTGATAAGCACCAGCGTTGTGATACTAAATTCCTTACACAGGAAAGTGTGAATTTAGGAACAGTTTGTACACTGTATTGCTGTGGCTGAAATGACAGCAATCCAAACTAAATGATAATGAAAAAAAAAAAAAAAACCTGTAAATTGAGAATCAAGCTTTTTTTTTAATTAAATTACAAAAGAATGCTTGTATATGCATTTATGTATACATGGAATGGGGTTACATTTAATACACACCTAAATTCTGACAGCTGTAAACTGTAAATTCTATAGGAGACCTTAACTGCCTGTTCAAAGTGTAGTGGTCTGCTATAGTGACAGCCACTTCTATATGTGATCTGAACAATCAGCCTGGCTGCTACCAAACATAATTTTTTTTCTGATGTGTGTACATGCCTAGTTTTTCTGCCTGCACTGCAGCTGCAACAACAAAACAAAAGGCATGTACATGTGTCAATTCCCCTTCGTGATCGTTACCTTGCCACAGTGAAGGGGCTTGCGTATCACCAATGACACAGTAGAGAGTAGACACGTAGAGTGGCACTAGATACCCTGGTGGGCAGACCCAAGGGGGTAGCAGGAGTTAGAAGCTGTGCCTCCGGATCATTCAGCATATAATGTAGTGACAAGAGAAACAAAATAGGGAACCGGGCACCAGCCAGCAGGAATTGCTGCACACAACACCTTTAATACATCCCCAAGGTTCCTGACAGATTATTGCAAAAGCCTTGCGTATCACAATGAAGCAATGGCCCGCTAGAGGAGTGTGTTGGGGGGCACACCTGGCCCAAGATAATAAGGTCGTTGCTTCATTGTGGACAGTTGTTCTGTCATTGAGCTACCTTAGCCCGACCATATGGGCTTGAAAACCGCCATCGCCTGCACTCTCGCCATGGTGCGCACCAGTCCAGCACGGCTACACAAACAGCCGTTTGAGGTGCATTACACAGTGAGTTTAGTCTGTCAGTGTGAAGCAGTACACTACTTACACTAACTGCTGATCCATGTCTACACACGCAAGATGTTTTCAAGCACTTTAGACCTCCAATTTAGTAATGCAATGTGATTTCTGCCTTTTAGGGATTATAACACTGCTGTGCGTCAAATCCGTGAGCCATTGCAAATGGCCTTCAGGGGGTCCCAGCACTGGAATGGCAAGGAGGAGGGAGACGTGGGAAGCCTCTGGATTATCAAAAAGAAGACCTATCTTAGCATGCTTAAAATATAAGATATCTCCCTAAAATAAGACCTAGCTGCGCACTGCGAAACTTTGGGTAATACCTGCACTCCCCCACCCCACCCCCAGCTGCAACACCTTCCCTGCTTCTGCACCCCTCCTCCAGAAAGTCAGAACCCCCTGCGGGCTGCGGCTAACACTGTGCATAATTCAGATCTTAGATCAGTGGTGAAGGCAGTTAAACTTGGACAGTAACAGAGCCCGTATACAGGAAGTGATCTCTGTTTACTTTCTGTATAGGGCGACGCAGTTACTGTACAACTTTAGCTACCTTCACCGCTGATCTAAGAGTTGAATTATACACAGTGTTAGCCGGAGGGGAATCCGAATTTCTGGAGGACGAGGCCAGAGGCAGGAGAGGTAAATCAGTGGCAGCAGAAGCAGCAGTGGGGGGAGACGGGGGTTATCTACTACTTACACTGGCTATATACTAGGGGATCTGGCTATATACTTGGGGAGATCTGGCTATATACGTGGGGGGAGGGGGCTATATACTAAAGTGAGATCTGGCTACCCCCACAAATTTAAGACCCCCACCCCTCCCTGAAAATAAGCCCTAGCATATATTTTAAATGGAACATTAATATAAGACAGTGTCTTATTTTCAGGGAAACACGGTAAGTAACTATTTAGGGCATTTTTTCCACTACAGGAACACATTAATAGTATCTAATCAATTACTGAAGATTAAATAAAAATACAACCTACATCTGTCATTGAGTGCATACAAAGTGCTAGGAAAACATTTCTATCAATATTTTTTGTGTAAATAGCAGCATTCTGGAACTCAGTGACTTACGTGATCTTCAAGGAAGCTGTATAAACCGCTCTGGTCATACTACACACAAAAAGTTGCATCAGTATTAGAAGGATATAATACTCTGGACTAAAATTGTTAACATATGGTAAAATGCTCTGAACCATTGCATTTATAAGTGAGATGTTATTCTCTGGACAGTTATTGGACATGTATTTGTAGGATGTGATAACGTGGACCTTTTATTACTGGTTTATGATGTTCTAAAAGCAGATGATTTTGATGCATTAAGTTTGGGCGCTAGCATTCTTTGAACTACTTTCACTGGCCGTGCAGTGGTGGTTGAGCACCAGATGCTGATGCTGCAGTAACTTTGGCTGTGCGTTCAGGAGCATGGTTGGTTGAGATTTTGGCAGAGGGGCGGAAGAGCGGACCACAGCTCTAAAATTACAAATGGAAGCTGAGCTTCAATTTCGGTGACCACTGAGAGGTTAGCCATTTTTAGTTAGTGTTAGGCACCAATAACGTTACAGTGGGGCAAGAACTAAAAGCACCCACCATTCATAATTAATTTATATCCCAGTTCAATCACATGGTCAGCACGAAAAACTACTTTCTCCTACTTACAATTAGTGTAGCTCTCACAGAAGATCTCTGAGCAATCCTTGGCTTGCTCTAAGCAAGCAAAGCTGATATCCTGTACTACACAACACTGTACTACTGCAGCACAGCTCCCTAGCTGAGGTGAGAAACCTTTAAGGGGGAGGTTAAAGCATTACTCCACATTACAGTAAAATCTAATACAGCAGTACACATCAACACTATACAAGTCATTCTGTAAGGAAAGGTCATCAAACATCACCTTTAAACTTCGTTGGTCGGTTTCACACTTACACCCAGCGTTTTGATTGTGGTGCGATCAAATGATTGCACCGCACCACAACACTAAAAGAAAGACTTTGTAGATAACTGCAGTAATGCGCGGTAATGAGCCTTCATGTAATTCTTGGCAGCAATTAAAATTTTAAGTGAGGCCTCTAGCATTCACTTCATATGGTGGAAATACGCATTGCACGCAAGTGTTTTGAAAAAACTTGCTACCACGCATGCGCACAGCCACGCAAAAATTTTTTAAAATATCTGCAGTGCCATTGACTTACATGACTTCCGGTCAACGCAGCAACGTGCATTGCTTACGGCGCCACGTATCAGGTATGAAATGTCCCATAGACTTTCATTGCTTTAGTTTTACCCTGTGGTAAAAAAGGTAATGTAATGAAAATGTCCTAGTGCGAAAGGGTCCTTTAGGAAATCTGCTGAAAACCAAGGCAATAAAAATACCCAGAATTCTCCTCAGTCACATTAGGTTATAGGTATGTACAAAGCAGGAAGAAAACTTTATTGCATAACTTTTTTATTTTTTGCAGCATTGCTGGAATTACTGCAATGAAACATTAATTCGCAGCCATAAGAAATCAGTTACAGTTGGAGCAATGCCGTTCATATTAGTAGCTAAGGCAATTTAGACCAGAAGCCTGTGAAACCCCAGAGTAAGGCCTTCTCCCTATGAAAAACCGCAGAGTGCATACAGACTCCCACTGAATTATACTAAATGGGACTAAAGCTAGGGAGAATCAGGCAAAATTTGCCATTTTAACGACCAATCTGGATAATTTTTCATTAACATAAAATTTTGCAAAATTCCTACATGGGTGGATATGGAAGATAGGCTGGTAGCACCCACCGATATCAAAAATCTCCTTTGGCTTACTCCAGTAGACCGAGCTAAAATCCAAAATCCCATTATCAAACACTCCCTCCAAGTTTGGGATGGCTGTAAGTTCTCGGGCCGACTGTTGTCTCCCCATAGGCCTCTCCTCTCCTTTCTGGGTAACCCCTCTTTTCCGGCAGCGTTAACTTCCCGTTCTTCCTACCAGTGGTGGGTTTCAGCTAAACTCCTTAGGATTCAGGATTTTGCTACCAATACAGGCATTAAGCCCCTAAACTATCTTCGAGAAAAGTTTAATCTTCCCCCCTCTGAGCAATTCCATTACATGCAAATTACCCATTTTGTAAAACGACACATCGCACAAACGGAGTCTCCTAGGAGCAGGACCTTCTTCGAGCACATCTGCGATACAAATCCACAAGCACCGGGAGTAATTTCAGCTATATATAGAGAACTAACCCTTACGCGTTCCCAAAATAAGCCGGACTATATACTTAAATGGGAGAAAGAACTAGGCCTGCAGATCGATTACACTGAGATGTGTGATATATGGGAGAATATCCCTAAAACCTCTATTAATGCTGACCTGGTTGAGATAAATTATAAACTATTACTTAGATGGTACCTGGTCCCCCAGAGGGTAGCCAGATACAATAAGGAATGTTCAGGGAACTGTTTCAGGGGGTGTAAAACGATAGGATCGTTCGCTCACATATGGTGGACTTGTAAAAAAGTACGTAGATTATGGATCAGAGTTTGCAGCTGGGCCTCATCCCTGATTAATGCCCCAGTCCCGCGGAATCCTCTCCATGTCCTTCTAGGTTGCCCATACCCATCCCTCTCCCCGGCCCAAAATGCTCTCATTAACTACATCTTCACAGTAACCAAAATTAAAATAGCAGCGGCTTGGAATACTCAATCCCTCTCGTTTGAGGCAGTCAAAAATAGGCTTGGAAATATCTTGTTCTTTGAGAAATTGAGGGCCCGTATGAATGATAGCATGAAAAAATTCCATAAAATTTGGGATCCATTGATAGCTTACTTATTAACTCCTGAACAAATAGCTATGGTGCACAACCAATGATCTGATTATGGTTTCATGCACAAGCAAGGATGGCAGTCCTCGTCCCTGGAACCCT